>NW_027223321.1:11127566-11207369 GCF_030449975.1 Polyergus mexicanus | reverse complement strand
AAGCAGTGGTATCAACGCAGAGTACTATCAATAACCATTTGTGGCATATTTAATGACTTTCCCCTCGTATAATAATGTACAAAAAGATATTAATTATCGTGTATAGCAGACGCATCAACTCATAACGGGGATAATCAAAAATTTTATGGCATTTATACGATCTGTTACAAATACTTTACGATTATAGCGACACTTTATCGTTTCCTTTACGCGAGTAAATCGCTGATCCCGAATGTGAAATACATATTGTATAAACACGCGTGAGATGAGTTGCAAATTATTGCAATGACACTTACTGGTCGAAATAACTAGAAGCGTAACTATTGATATTACAGCGAAAAAGCTACAAAGATAAGTAAGAATTGTATAGGCAAAAAGAAAAATTAGATGGTAAATTTATTGCGAAAAGCAGATAACGGCGACCAACACAAATTCGAAAGTTTGCTCGCGTAGTAGTGAGTAAGGAAGTTGTGCACGAACTATTCCGCGATCAATATAATGCTGCACAATGTGCTCGTACATCTTCGCGAATGTACGATCTTCTTGCTACAGAATTGAAGCATCGACTGGGGAACAATGTCGCGAGCGTGATTTCGCAAACTTATGAATTTTCTAGAGATAATGTAGCATGTTATTGATCGCATATATGAGAGATTTAGTTTCTAGTGATTAAGTAAATTTACATTTTTATTTATTTACTTTATCTCGAATTTATATATGTATATATATTTATAAAAGTTATATTTTTTACATTATCGGAGGAATCTATTGAGAATTATTTATTGAGTAAAAAAAAAGAAAGCCGCGCGCAACACGGTACATCATATCGATATTTATATATTTTTGAAATGTGACATTTGTGTATGATTTATGGTTCACGATATTCTAAATAAAACTTTTTTATCTTTTCTTGCACATGAAGAAATAACTGTGCCTCCGAACGCTGGAGATCCGGTGACACGTAAATAACTTTTCAATTTCTCGATTTCAGAGGTGAAACTGGAACTCGAAGACCTGATGTCCGACATCAAGAAAACTGCTAACAAAGTGAGGGCTAAATTAAAGGGTAAGTTGTCAGTATGGATATGTTTGCGCGTGATATGGTGATACTTTAAATTGATCGTGGATATCGAAAGTACGTTCCGCTCTGCGACAATCGAGCATTGTCTTCTGCGTTTAGTGATAGAGCAGAACATCGAGCAGGAGGAGCACACGAACAAATCGTCGGCGGATCTGAGGATACGCAAGACCCAGCACTCGACGTTGTCCAGGAAGTTCGTCGAAGTGATGACGGAGTACAATCGGACACAGACCGATTACAGGGAGCGGTGTAAGGGGAGAATACAACGACAGCTCGAGATCAGTGAGTATGTGTGTGTGTGTGTGTGTGTACGTGTGTGTATCGCGATTGGCCGCATTCACAATACTTGTTCGAGCAGAACAGCCCTTTCCAATCTATCGTCACGTCCGAGTCTGTCCCATCCTCTCGGAATGCATACTCATCAACCTAACGCCAGTATCCCTTTCTTTGAGAAGAATTGAGAGAAAGCTTTGAATTGTTGTTGCTCTTAAATGTAAATTTTAATAATCGTGACGATGAGATCAAGAAAGATCTCAAGAAAACATATCTCGATGATTAGAAAAGTTTAATATTATATTGCAAATAATGTAGGATTTTATTGGTTATTATATTTATAATTTCTTCTTTTTTTTTTTTAATGCATAATATGAGTACAATATAAGTGGTAAGATGTAATAAGCTTACAATGTAAATAATAATAATTGTGACAGTGAGATAAATCAACGTTTCTACAATAGTGTCGATATTTATGATCGGAGCAATCGTATTGTGCTCCGATAAATGAATGATAATATCGCGCGTGGCATGATAGAAAATTGATTGCATCTGCATTTGCAATCGATTGCGTCTGTTTTTGAAGAGACGAAGAAATCTTTCTATTTTCAGCGGGTAGAACGACCACCAACGAGGAGCTCGAGGAGATGCTGGAGCAAGGAAATCCAGCCGTCTTCACGCAAGGGGTACATTCTTAAAACGACCTTTCTTTTGCGTGTAATTCTCGTTGAAGAGTTTCAAGTAGCTTAATAATTGTTCGTCGCCTCCTTCCTGTCTACCTACTCGCTCGCGATTAATCTTATCGCTTGTCGCAGATCATCATGGAAACGCAACAAGCAAAACAGACCCTTGCGGACATCGAGGCGCGTCACGCTGACATCATTAAACTCGAAAACTCCATCAGGGAGTTACACGACATGTTCATGGACATGGCTATGTTGGTGGAGAGTCAGGTAAGGTCAAACAGCTTCATGAAAATTTGTCCCGGAAACCGCGTTTGCCCATTTAAATAAACAATAATTACATCAGCCTCCCTTTTTCGACGGATTACAAGCTTTCTCCCCTCGTGAAATTTAACGGAATTAATATTGTACGCGAAAGAGATTTTTTTTTAGTATATTTTTTATTATTATCTTGATATAAAATTTTGATATAACAATATTTCTTTCATTTATTTTCAATGTACTATGAAAAAAATTGTAACAAATTAAACGCGCTTTGTTGGTAGAATCGGATCAATTCGCATTAGAATACAATCGATTTAATAAATATGAACGTAATTTCCGGTAGTTCGTAAATGAATTGATAACTGTAACGTTTGTAGCTAATCGTAAGTACGCGCGAATTAATTAATATGTGTATTAGAGAAGGAAATTAATAATGAGAAATTTTTTAAATTTGATTTCCTGACATTTTTAAACAAATGGATTAGATCATTTTATTTTTATTTTTTATCACAATAAAATGCTCAAAATACTGCTTGTGTGTATGAAAATATAATTTTCAACGATATTACATTTTATAAGTATAATAAATAAATAATTTTATATTTATATTTTGATCTTTATCTCGAATTTAATTCTAAATCATACAAATAGAAAATATGTGAAAATTAATCCGATCGCCCTTTCAAATACACATTTTAATTTCAAGTTTCCATTTGATTAAGATGCTTTATTGCGAGGTGCTTGAGCGGCATCATTCCTCGCGATTGGCTGATGTAATCGGTCACATTGAAATCGTTCGCGTTGCTAATTTAATTGATATGATAACTCAGAGAGCACTTTCTTCTTTCTCGATTAAATTATTTTTCGTATCAATTATTCGCGTTTATTTTTATGCAACGATAATCGGTAAGCAATTAGGAGCGTAGCGCGACGCAGTGTAACAATTCCTCTTCTCTTCGGCATAATTTCTTGGCGAGCCGCATAATTCGGCGCGTTTTACTATCTGTTAATCAAAGGGAGATTTCTTCAGCGTACTAAAATCTCAAAAATTTACTTTTGAAAAATATAATTGTATCAATCTAATTATTACGGTACACATCAATGTGTACGTTTATTTAAAATTATTTCTTCACGAAAAATTTGAGATTTTGGTCCGTCGCTTTTTTTCCTTTTCACGATAGTAATAGTTATAATAATAATATTAACAATAATAATATTTTATTAATCTTACTACATTATAGTCTTGTTTATACGAGCTCAATGATCTTTTTTCATACAATGAGGCAAAGCAATTACCGTAATCTTTTAACTAATTTACAATTTACAATTTACAATTATTAGCTAAACTTGCTGTTTATCAATTAAAATTATCAAATTATAACTTTCGATTATCGCTTTACGAGATTTGTAATGATTACAGAGAGTGGTTTTTTTTTTTTTTTTTTTTTTCATCATGTTAATAGTTATGATTTCCGACGGTAATTGCTTCCCTCGTTTATCAATGCCGGTGTGAGAGCTGATGCATGACAATAAGAAAGATCAGCGAACAGTTTAATCACTGGCCTTGCCTTTTATTCCTGAAAACTAACATTTTCTCTCTCTCTCTCTCTCTCCCTCTTACGCTCTTTGTGTTACGCTGTATGGATTCGCGCTGCGCCTCCTATCTACAATTAGGGCGAGATGATAGATCGCATAGAGTACCACGTGGAACATGCGGTGGACTACGTGCAGACGGCCACGCAGGACACCAAAAAAGCACTCAAGTATCAAAGCAAAGCCCGACGGGTGAGTTGTCCCCAGATATCACGCCGCCGAAACCGTTGACATTTCATTCGCGTCTAATTGGTCACTCTTTTTTTTTTCTTCTCCCTTTTTTCTCGTACCCTCCTCGCTCGATCCATCGTCCCTTAAATCCTATTTTGATTTTCATCGTTCAATTCTCACCGTCACCCTTTCCTTATCCCGAATCCGCTCTATTTATTCGCTATATTTAATTAATTACGCTTCTGTTGACGTATCTTGCTACAATCTGATATTAATCGATGTACAATCCATTTTCCACAATTACATTTGCCCCTTTCCCTCCCCTTCTTTACGACGCGTATATTATTAATGACGATGCTTTGTGGGTTCTTTCTGTTTATTTGTATGTCACTTTTTGTGTCATTGGTATTCGTATTTCGCGGTCAATCAAAAACAACAACAATATATATATATATATATATTATATTATATACATACACTTTATATACTATACATATATACACTATTATATACTGTTTACCCTGTTTTTTATTACATACTGTTATACATATACTGTTATACACATATTGTTTATATGTGCGTTCTCTCTCTCTTTTTATACATATATCTATGTATCGCTCTCTGTTCTCTGCCGAAATATGGGTGTGCTAATTGTGTGCCTCTGTCCATCAACTGCTCTGTTTACTATTACTACTATTACTCATACTACTAACCTTGCGTACTAATCCCTATGCTGTCGATACTAATACGAATCGTATATGATTGTGTATCGATGTGAAAACACGACGCCGGGGATCTTGGTATTTTCTTGCCGCGCGAGGGACGCTGCTTCTATCTCTCTATTTGTCGATTATGTGTACATAAATATGTAATCCTGGGTGCATCCGTTTTCGAGATTGTTGTTTCCACCCCGATGATCTGGTCCCATCTCGAGATCCCTTCCGATCTCTACCCTGAATCCGTTTCCCGTTTCCCACGTGCCGGTACGGCAGGGCGAAATGGTGGACTGCATTGAGTACTGCGTGAATCAGACCGGCGACCACGTGGGCCAGGCTCGGGGCGAGCTGATCAAAGCCGAGGAGTATCAAAGCAAAGCTCGTAAGGTAAAGAACATCAGACACACCAGACACACGGGCGACTAAACTCGTGCCGAAACTCGAGATGAAAATCTGCTCCTCGCGATAGCGCTATAATCACTAAACGATCGCGAGGAACGAAAAGGCATGTAGAGAGAGCAGAGCGGATTTTCACGAATTTCGGATCGACTTGGTCGACATGAACGCTACTAACTTGCAATCGGGTTTAAAGAGAAATTTATTAACTTTTATCCGACTTAGAAGTGTATATAAAAATGTATATAATGAAATGTACGTAGAAGAGGATATATATTTTTTTCTATTTGCTGGCATCGCGAATTTTGCGTTGCATCGAACGAGACAATTTCTTTGGAATTCATTCTTCGGGAAGAATGTTCCTTCTTTCTGCGTTAGCTCGGAGAATTTTACCGCAAGTCTCGCGATAAGGAACCTGCTTCTCTGATGGCGGTGTTCATCAAAAAAACGACATCACCGAATAAATAAAACCAGGCAGGAGCAAAAAGGAATAAGTGCCTATTATACAACGGAGAGAGAGAGAGAGAGAGAGAGAGAGAGAAAGAGAAATTCATCTCAAGTTTTATCAAGCGCGACAGCAAACTTGAAAACTTTATCGCGGGGGTGATATTCTTCCTCTTGTATTGTTACTCGTTTTCTCCGTATTGCGCGGTCTTCTCTAGAGTTTTGATCTCTGCCTCTCTATCTCTCTCTCTCTCGCCTTTCTCGTGCCGAACGAACATTTTCACTTGGATACATTTCAATTGAAACTCGTTCACTTTTCTGCGAAGAATAGGTATTAAAAATAATAAAGCTCACCAGATTTCCAGGAACGTCCAAGTTCAAGAAAATATAGACGTATGCACATATAAGGGGGAAATGAAAGTTTCTAAAAGTTTTTTTTATCCTAAATTATATAGCGTGCAAGGAATAATTTGATAACGGATTTTATAAATATATTAATTTAATATATAAATATAGAAATATCTAAATGATTAATTTTAACAATTTGTTTAGATTTGTTTAGAATATATCTAATTTTGAATGCTGGCCTCAAGAGATGAATCGAATTGCGGAATTCCTTCTTGCTCCTCCCTTCGTCTTTGGTACTATCTGCCAAGATCAGACACCTCGCATCTAGTGGGCTCCGATCCTTGTTCTTTGTGATTGACCCGTAATCTTGTATCTAGTGTATAATGTACAATCGCACCGATGTGCTAATCATGTTACTGTCTGGCTGCGTGTGATATAAACGATAGATCTCGCGATCGATGTCCATCGTGGGATTGTGTAAAAGAGATGAAGCATAGTCGATATCGAGAGTAGCGAATAGATACAGTAGTACAGCGTTAGAAGAATGCGCTGTGTTTCTTAAATGCATAGTTGCATAGAATACGATGTAATGAAGTACAAAAGGTAGCGGACCAACAAGTTTTTGTGGCCCGAATAGAGCGATTTGGTGTTTGTGATTAACCAATTTGTGAACGCACCCGCATTATTAGAGGTATGAGGAATGTGCTTGATTGTGTTTAACAGCAAATTCATTTTCCTCCCCAGAAAAATGGTTGTTCATAATACTATTTATAGTAGCAATGATTGTTTTAATGCGACTTTGTTTTCTGCATCTCGCGAGTGTAAAAAAATTTATTTAAATATTTATGTAAATTCGGTGTAAAAAAATTAATTTAAATATTTTTTTTCTTTTAATTCTATAAAAAGAGCAACAGAGTCTAACAATATCTCTTTATCAAATTGCATTGTATTTTCTTTTTATTTATAAATATTAAAGAGTATTTTACCCGTTTTTGGATATTTCTAATTAAAAGAAAACGATTGTATTGATTTTGTTACAGATATTTGATATTGTATACAGATTCTGGTCAAACCGTAAATTCGTTTGTCTTTAAAATTAAGTATTAATCAAATTTGCAATATTATTATAATAATAGATTGCAATATAATAAGTATTAATCAAATTTATTCGTTAAATTACCAACGAGAGGTATCGGCACATTTATTATTATACATGAATAAGATTGCGGGCGAATATCGAAAAGATTAAATAAAATGCTTATTTTTTTCCTTTTTGGACGCGATTTATCGGTTAAAAATGCATCATTTATAATGCGACAATACAAGAGTCAGCATGAGCGAACATAGCAACCTCATACTTGTTTCTCGCATACGCTTTTTCCTATCGCTTTTCTTTTCGCGAGCTTTTCCGATCCATTGCACTCGCGTACAGAGTCTCGCGTATAGGTTCTTCTCTTATGTCGCTCTTTTTCGCCGAAAATATTTTTCTCATTCTCTTTCTCTTTTTGTTTTTTTTTTATTTTTTATTTTTCCTATTTCTCTCATATGTACGTATATCTTTGGCAACTTCTCTGACAATTTTCTCACAAGGCACGCCGCACAACATGATTTCGCAAAAAATTTTCGTTCTTTTTTCTCTCTCTTTGATTTTTTCGATTGTTCGAGACGAAGCGCGTATACGTGTACCTTACACGTAGCCCTTTCTGCTTTTCTGTCCACAGAAAATGATCCTCATCATAATCTGCGTCCTAATAGCGGCGGTCATACTAGTCGCTATAATAGTAGGGCTCGTTCCGTCAACTTAAACGGCCAAGAGGGGTGGTTTTTGTGGGAGAAGTAGGGAAGGAAAGGTGTTTAAAAATTTCGAAGGAGAAGCCAGAGAAAGAAAGGGGAAAAGTGCAACGCGGCAGCAAATATGTCATAACGATAATAATAATAATAGTAATAATATTAATAACAGCATAAAGACATAATAATATAATGATGATAATATATAACAATAATGAAATGCAGAAACTTAGTCGCAATCAGCTCGGAAAAAACGTATGAGATTGAATGTGCAGTGTGATGACATGAAGATGTGGAATTAATTACTGGTGGCGGTCGCCTGTGTGAAAGCTCTGAACGTAAAAGTCGCACGTGTACTAAAATTGAGAAAAACATAAAAAGGAGAAATGATGCACAAATTTAATAAAACGGGGTATCCCGGGTGCTGATCCTAATAACATAACACACGCATACACATACACGCGTCTCTCCGTAAATCTTACGCCGATAATCCTCCGACTAATCTCCGTAACGAAACTATCGCATTTATCGCATCCGCTCGTTCCATTAACAGTAAGTACACTTCATTACACCACTCGACGTTTTCTCCGGCTACTTTACGGGTGTCTTGAAATATCTTGTCGATCGCACGATCTCGATTCCCTCGATAATCGTGCTTTCGCTTCTCTTGTCAGATTTACTTGTTATCGATAATCCGTGCTTGTGATTAATCTCAGAAAACTAAGTAAGACGCGAGAACACCCCGGTTTCTGGAGGAAATTCGAGGTCGGCTATATATCGTCGGAAATCATTTGTCATTTTATATTGACTGACACGCATTTATTATTTATTTCACGAAGTATTAAAATTTTTTGTTCCGAACTCTTTGAGATGTATAAAATCACGGTTGTAATTTATTTAGCAGCAATTTAAAATCTTTTTCTCTTTCGTATGTATTTATATATGTGATATATTATATAATTATATAATCTGTCAGATTCATTTGATTTTATCTATAGATTCTATGAATAATTTGAAGTAAATCTTTGCTCAACGAAATTGTTAATATATCTAATCCTTTATTTAATTTGAAAAGGATTGTTTTAATTCAAGCGTAATAGTAATATTTGTAGACATACTTTCTTTAATTACATGCTCGAAGTATCGGAACTATCATTCTCCATCTAGTTTATTCGGAACTGTCGCAATTTTAATTTAATCGCAGAGCTGCTGTTCCGTTTGTTCTTTTGCTTTCTTTTTCTCAAACGATCACGGAATTATTTTATTTTGCAGAAATTGTTCCTGATAGTGATCTGCGTGACGATAGCGGTCATCATTCTGATTATCATTCTGGCCGCTAGTTTAAGTTAATTTAAGTGCGCACGCGACAATGCCGAAAAAAAGAATTAACGTATTGGCAGATACTTTATACTTAAGTATAAACGGGGAAAAAAGGGAAAATATAGAACAAAAATATTTTTGACAGATACACACATATCCGTCATCCTCGTCCCTTCGTTTAAAGGGAATGAGTCAGGATCGTAACGGAGATAGTATCGATCTTATCGATATTGATCTTCGTTTCGACGAGAAGATAATGCGATACATTTCGAGGATTCTCGCGATACATCTCTCGTTATACGTTTATTTATTATCGATTTTTAAATAAAATTCGTGCATTTGTATGTTTATTTATTGTCACTTGTAACACGCACATCGCCAATTACGATCTTACACATGCACTATCGCTAATAATTGTAAGCAGATTATTGATCACATATACCGAGTATGACGGATAATTAGAATCCATCCTGCGGATGTAGTAACTTCCCGGAAAACGTTTCATAAGCGTCGTGACATTGATACAAGTCAGGAACGGTGAGGACATACCGAGCTGAATCTCGACTACACAAAGCCAAGAAACAATCGCTTTGTTAACGGAGATTCGTATAACGGAATTCCCTTCATCGCGCTTCGATATATCGGAAAGTGCACGATATAATACATCGTTATGTTAATTTTTTTCTAAAAAAAAAAAAAAAAAAAAAAAAAAAAAATACTTTTTTTTTTTTTTTTGCCGAAGAAACCGAGAAACGAAGATGCGAGAGTCTTGCAAAGCGATAGCTTTTAACATTCTCGAAATATGCTCGCGAGAGAAAGGCATATTAGGCATTGTTTTTTAAAAGTATTATAGCGCACCATAAATTCGCATTAAATCTTAGAAACACGGAGTAAAAAAAAAACATCGAGAGAGATAAGAAGAGATTGTCGAGGGGATCGGTGTTTTGTTTTCAGGGTGATTTGATCGATAATACTATCGTCGATAAACTTTCCTTTGTATCCAGAGCGCACCTCCATCGCACTGCCTTTTCTTATTTTTCTCCGTATTATTTTTGCCATTTCATCTTTCCTAGATAAAGTTCCGACACGAGTGAATAATATAGACAACGGCAGCGCGATCGAGAATCATGCGCGACATACGAGATCAGAGACGCGCGCCTTTTCTCGAAAGCCCGCCTTCGGCGTTCAAAGTTCGCCGCCGATTTAACGGAAAGATTCTCAGTTACTCGAGCGAGTGCGGCGATAACAAATTATTTCAATTTCCTTTTTATAATTACCAGCGAATATTGAGAATCGAGATTCGATTTTTATTTAATTAACTTTATCTAAAATTATATCTTTCAATTTTTCTCTAGCAATAAGAGAAAAAATTATAACGACAATTGTGTGAATTTTCAGAAGGATTGCTATCTATAGATATAGTTATATTGTAATATTATCATATATAAAAAAAAAAATCTCGGTTAAAAAGATTAATATATATCAATATATGTATGTCATTTGTTAAATTCTTTTCTAAATTAAATTTATGCTGAGATCACTCGACATTTGGCTAAAGGAGTACACTTTAAAATTTGCGTACGTCTCGGATCATCATCGACTTATCGCATTATTAGTCTTTGTTTTTTTATAAAAATCGATTGTATCGCTGTTTGTTGTCGCCGCCTTGATTCCATTTCACGGAATCGGCTGAATCGGCGACGTAACAGAGAGCTCACTTCCGGATTTGTCGTCCCAGAATTGATCGATTGTTTCTGAGCGAAATGCGACGGAGACGATATCGCCATCACCTCTCGTGCCGAGTGCTCGTATTCCTTTAGATAGGCTGACAAGCGAAAGAGGAAGAGAGAGAGAGAGAGAGAGTTCCGCTCTCTCTATCGAAACGCTAATCCGCGCGACGATGACGACGACGACGACGACGACGACGACGATGTATCTCACGTGGTACACACGCTCCGATGAACAAATATCGATCGCCCGAACTCGAGTAATCACCGTCGTCGCAATGCAGGCCGCACAAAACAAATGCAGCGCGCGCATTGTACATATAAATAATTGCAATTTGTATAGAGCAGATAATAATGGTAATAATAATAATAATAATTATAAGGAAAAGGTAATGAAAAAGAAAGAGGAAGAGTAACAATGTTAATCATTAATGCCGATAGCGTAGTAGGTATTTTCTTCTCTCTTTGGATGTATTCAGCGTAGAAAAAAAAAAGGAATAAAATTCTCATTGTTAGATAAGAGACGACGACATCGTTCGCGACACGCCGCTTCTTTTCTTTGCCGTCTTTAGTGTACTTGCCGCCTCGCAAAAAAAAAAAAAAAAAAAAAAAAATTGTCTATAAATAATAGAAAATGCGCGAGTGAAACGAAGTGTAAGAATAATTAGCGCTGATTGTTCGAATTCGCGAGCTCAGTTTGCATAGATAATGATAATGGAGTCGCGAAGATAATAGAGAGAGAGAGAGAGAGAGAGAGAGAGAGAGAGAGAGAGAGAGAGAGGAGATATGGTGAAATATTGAAAATATTGAAATTTTCGCGGCGTATTTTGTACAAGAGGAGAACAAGAACGACAGGCGAACATTCGATCGTTCGCAAGGCTCGATTCAGGATAAATTCACCGAATGTAGATTGGTTTAACGGAACACTGCGCTTCCTGCGGAGAAAGAGAGAGGATAGAAATATGAATCTAATTGAGAATGCACCACTGAAATTGTATTGGGAGGAAGAGGCAGCTTCAAGGGAAGCGGACGCTAATGACGAGAGTTAACAAAGGTCTGTATCTCCGTTTTTTTTCCGACTGATGCCAATCTCTTTGATCATTTTCGACACCCATCTTTTATTTCCTTTCATTACAAATATAAGGAAAGACGCAGGAGATCTTAATTATTGATATGTCATGAAACGTTTCTATTTTTTTCTGAACACGGATTGCGCTAACATCAAGTATTTTAATATTAATTGATTTTATTTCTTTCCATGCTTCTCTATCATCTCTGAATTTTTAGAAAGAAAAATTGAAGCATTTTTTTCTTAACAAAGATTCGATTGCGCGTTGTTTGTTTTTTTCACAATAAATTAAAATCTTTTCAAAATCCGTTTGTATGTTGTTTAATGAATAAAAAATAATATTCTTTAAAATTTTTAAATATATATATTTAATTTGTAAAAATCTCTGGATCAAAGAAAAAGTTACTATAATATTTAAAGAATCTGTAGATGTGTGATAAAAGACATTATTCTGTATACCAAAGATAAGATTATGAAAGTAACGCGAATACGTACAAATTATAATAATTTGTTTAATCATAATTACATTATGATCGCGATTGTTGATACACAATTCAACTTTAACATTAAAAGTTGATGGTGAGAGACATTCTCTCGCTATTCAGATGCAATTTCTGTCGAATAAATCACACACTCGTAATTTTTTACAGGCCATCGCAACGTGCGTCGTTCACGCCAGTCACGAGCAAGATGCAATTTCTTTCAGGTGTTCTCTCTCTCTACAATAGATCGTCAAGTGAACAATTGTAATGTGTAGCATAGTAATAATAATAATGGACAGAGGTATCGAGTACACGAGCGAGGTATTGAGTTTAAAAAAGAGATAGCGAGAAAGAACGAGAGTGAGAGAGAGAGAGAGAGAGAGAATGGTATACATAAATAGATTTAAGGGAAAGCGTCGAGAGAGAAAGCCTTGTAATCGATTATATTAAACTTTTATCAATTTGTTAACGCCGAGTGCAGAAGAAGATCATGATCATGATTTGTCTCGCCGTATTGGGCGTTGTCGTCGCTACCACCATCGGCGGATACTTTGGACTGTGAACGCCAAAACCAGGTAGGTGCCAACGCATAACATTGTGTGACATTTGACATTTTATCATATCAGAAATGTCCAGACGATAATAAGAGAATACATTGTTCTTTATTGACGTCGCGGTTCAACAACGTAGCTATGATTATAATTTTATTGCCACGTGCCGAAATAATGTTACACCTATATGTTTGTGTATGAGAGATTAAGAGGCTGCATATTAGATTGTAGAATTAGATATATTTTGTAGCTAGATTTTGAGTTCAATGCTGGAAAACGTGAAGGTAAATGTAGACGAGATTTCACACAATTCGCTTAATACGATACCATTATGAACGAAAATATTCTCTCGATAGGGGCTCTTGATATATCATGTTTATTATTGGATCTTGAAGCATTCCGTCGAAAATATGTCGAATGGATCATTTATCGAATGGAAATTTCTTCGAAAATAACTGATCGTTTTACTGATTTGATGTTGATAGTAACACGAACTTTAATAGTATTAATGCTAATTAATGCTATAATTCAGTAATAACTAATGCTAAAGTAATGATAAAATAAAAGAAATTAAAGAAGATATTGATACGAAAAATATTCTATTAATTAAAAGTTACAATTATTAAAAAAATGAATAATTGATTAAAAAGGAGAGAGTTTTAATTGTATGTTTTATAATTATATTTTTAAAACTAATAGATTTTTTGCTATTACTTTTTTCTTTTTAATATCTTTTGGAACAAAAATTAAAGCATCTTATTCATTAATCTTAGATTAGTAATACACGAATAAGTCTCATATTTAAATTTAAATGGTGTTTCTTTTTTTAATTTTATTCTTTCTTTATTAATTATTTTGTGGAATAAATATATACAAAACAATAACATATTTTTTTATATAATTTGAATTATTGCGATATATTTCAAGTATTGCGAAAATTTTCATGCAATGACAAAGATCCGTTCATGGCTTGCCGCTGTATCCACTCGGATGATTTTTTTGTTCAGAGAAGTCCAAAGACATCAGCAGCATCGTGTACCTAATTCCGAACCGTCGGCAGTGTCAGCATCCATTCATATCGCTCCGATACGTGAAGCTGATCGCCATTCGGACGAAAGGAGATCGTCATTGTCAAAGGTGCCATCATCGGCGCGCTTCTATCGTAACACTCATCATTGCTAGAGCCTTCAGTCTGTCACGCACGCTCCCCAATTCGACGCAAAGGAAACCAAAGAAAGGAAGGATAATCGCCATCATCGTCTCCATTGTCGTCGTCGTCGTCGTCGTCATCGTCGCTATATTTGCGTCATCCTCGTCTCGAAAGTTTCCTCCAATAATGCGTTAGTTGCGTTTGGTTGAAAAGAGAAGAGAGAGAGAGAGAAAGAGATAAACCGAAGGAACAGGTTTTCCTTGTTTTTTTGTTAATTCGATCGACAATTTTTCTAATAGATCCGCCTTTAGCAGTCAATCCCAATCCTCTCCTGCCCGCTATGTCATAACGAAGCTTAAGCTCTCTTTGTGTTAGCGTCCTCATCGGTCTTTTTTTCTCTCCCCGCTGATTCTTTTCTCACACGACAAAAACGAGATAACAGGAGGCCTCGCGAATGGAACGGGCTCTGAGAAAATTGAGAGATACCTCTGTCTCTCTAAAAGGGGAATCGTCGATCGGAGATATGCATGCATCGTCAATCAAGCGACACTTTCGATCGACACTTCCCTTCCCCATTCCCATTCCGCGGAAATCCCCGCCGATTGTCACGAGGATATCATCGTGAAATGCCGTTATCGCCGGAAACACGGCGGTACGTCATCCGCGGTATCCGCCTCGTTGCAACCCGAGTTCGACACCCAATGGTGTTTTTTTGTGTAACGCGAAGGCGACAAATGGCACGTGTTGCCCACTTTCCCCTTACCGAAAGTACCGCGCACAAAAGAATGTCGCAGGAAATAACACTTTCCTTTACTGTGATTTGCACACTGAAAATTTTTGAACGAGTGCCACTTTGATGTCACATTCTGAAAGTGCGTTTCGCTCGCCGATCCCGATCTCTTATATCTGCTTATATACACGAGAGATAAACCGCTGACCAAAACATTCGTACACACGATATCCACGATATTAGATGGTAATTTCCGCACGCTAATAAATCACGAGATTACGTTATACTAAATAGATATAGTACTAATTTATATATTAATATTTAGGATAATTTCTAGTAATTTCTAAGGTATTGTTCCAAGCTTTAAATAAATTTTTGTAAATCCATTTCCTCGGATAGAAAAAGTTTAGCGCGGATAAACCGTTTTTACACTAAAAAGAAAAAAACAGCGGATATTACTCAAGCACGAGAACTAGCACATCCGCTAATTTCTATTAAATGTCTGGACCAGCGGTTTAACCCTCAGCTTAAACATATCACGCTTACTTTGAGCAACGTTTTCGACATCTCTACACTACACCTCTCTGTATCTGGACGATCGTGAGAAATCGGCTAGGTGATGTTTCTCCACCACAGAAAACAGCGTATCGCGAAGTGTCAAATTTGTCGCTTGAGAAGCGCCGTAGCTTAGGGTAGATTGCACTAGTATTGGTTAACCACGATCCGTGAAATTCTTTTTTCACGCACGTAAAAGACAGCAATGCATTTAATAATGTAAAGTTAGAGGCCTTAGAGAGTCTATATAATGTAATTAATTAAACATTCCTCCCCTTCTTACACTTCTCTTATTACTCGCCAATCAGATATTAGTTAACCAATATTGCTGGTGCAACCAGCCCTCGATTTATTTACGATGATAAAGGTATCGACGTGTGAGCAATGTGATTTTTATAACGGGTACTTTAATAGAGATAAAAAAAAGATACGTTACATACACTCTCGTTTGTAATAATAACGGCTCATTCGAGAAGGCATTTCGACCAATAGGTGTTCAGTGAAAGAAACAATCAATTCTTCCAGTATTTCTATTTAGCTGTAATTAGCGGAATATCAATCGCGGTATAGTGAGGTGTAGATAAAACGATTGTATCTTTCTATGAGCATGGCGCGAGACGATCTTTTTTCTTTCAGAATGTGACCGAAAAAAGCGATGACAATTGTCCAAGTGCGCGTCACAAATATTAAGAGTAGATTTAATTGCGCGTACAATATACGCGAGATATACATAAATAGATTCGGTCTCGCTTCTAGTCGACTTATTAATTTTTTTCACCGAATCGATATATTTACGATCTTCGTGTTGCACAATACGCCATTAGCTATTGGGTGCGACGATCCGTAATAGATCTTCAATTGCAATCCGCGCGCCTTGAATGACAACTGTTTCGCGTCTTCTGTAATCTCGACGAACCCTCGGCAAAAGTAATATCATATGTCCATTGTTTCCTCGAACTCTCGACAAGTATAACTCTTCTATTTCGCAAGTTTCAGAAATTTGCGCGATCGTACAAATAATTGATTTAATTTTAAAAAATTGTATTTGCTACCGATAGAAATTATTTGTAATTTTTCGTCGCTTTTACATCCTTTCTCTTTTCCAGTTTAACATGTGGATCTTAAAATCGCGCATTCCTAAATGCCCCGTGCAGATCATTTTTTGTTGCTTTGCGAGATCAACGTTGTGCATAAAATGTAATATTGCGAGATATATAGTATAATTTAGAATATTTCTTTTGCAATTTTCTGAAAATTTGCCTCAGATTATACAAGGGTTCTCGAAATCGAATATGCGAAAAATGTATCATCGTCGAAACGATTAACCCCAAGATGGACAAAGCAAGAGAAGGTATGATAAATGGAGAAGATAACAAATAGTGAAAGAAAGTGCGACTGCACGTACACTTGTGTGTATGTTTGTGTGAGTGTGTGTGAGATAGAGAGAGAGAAATAAAGGAGCCATTAAGCTGCAGCAATAATATAATATATAGGTGTGTTATGGAAAAATAATTAAAAGATATAATCTCATTGGGGCGGAATGAGTAAGAATGAATTCAATGCGATGAACGATATTGTATGTACACGGACATGTATACATATATACATATTAAAAAATATATATATGAATATAGCTAGATAGATAGATAGAGTGAAAAGGGGAGAAGTGTCATGTGATCGAGGAGAGGGAAAAACAATATTAATAACAACAATTATATCGGCAGCCTATTATATGTATTGCTCCTCGACAGATTAATGTATCGGGCGGAGTGTTGGCGACGTTAATGTTAATGTTTTGTTGAGTATATTACAATTATTACGAACGTTGAGGTGCATACATTCTAGAAAAGATTATGGGTTGATGTTTAAAGCGAAGAGGATGAAGAAGTAGAAAATGAGGAGAGAATGAGATATAACGGTGAACGTTATGATTTATGCAACGCACGTTTTAAATCGTGCGTTGCTGTAATAATTAACATTAAATAATAATTAAGAAGATATTAAGATCACACCTTGCATTGTACAGAAAGCATAATAATTGTTAGTTTAGGTAGAGAGCAAGCATTACAATCTACTATCTAATTATAATCCACAATATGACTAAGATGGTTAAGATTTAATCGCGTAATCCCTCTGTCACGAGTTACGACGGTCATCGATGTATATAAATATATAGATACACTCTTCTCTCTGATATTTATTATCTGGTTAATCAATGGATTTCGTTGAAGAGAGGATGTCTTCGCGCTCGTTTATGTCGTTGAGAAGTTCCACGTTATTCGCAAGAAAAGAAGGAAAGATTCTCTTTCATTCGAGTTGGGGAAAATGTAGAATATATGTATGAGAATCGCGCGAACGCGAAAGCGTGTCCTTCTCGTTTCAAGCTACGATTTTATCTCTTTCGCGTTATACTTTCCTTGCATTTTATCGAGTCGCCTAACTTAACCACGTGAAATCTCATATGAGAGAGATGCAAACATTTTCCTTCTTATCCTTTTCTATTTTTTAATCTGTATAAATTTTTAGCGCCTTCCTATCTCTCTTGCGTGTGATCGCTTTATTTTACAAATCATATATCATTTTTTCGTAACAGATCGTCGTGACGAGAAGTCTGCTTTTTCGGAATTACCTGATATAAATCCCGTTAAATCCGCAACGTGGACGCATCACCTCCGACGCGCAGTCTCGTATCTCGTAACTTTAGCTTTATAGCGAACTCTTCGTGGTAGGAATTGAATAAACCTACACCTATCGTCGTCAATTTCTTATTACTAGATGAAAGGAGGGAGAGAGATTCTATACGAGTAACATTGTAGTCTTATCGGTGCACAACAGCCGACTGTACGTTTAAACGAATCTGGCCTAAAGATGTAAAGGAACGTTGTTCACGTCTCCACGTTATTATTGATCGATCGATCAATGTCATCCTGACGTCCACTTTTGTCATCCGAGATCATTCGATTTTTTCAGATCAAAGTCGGACGTCCCGATGTCCATCCCAGTCCATCTCGTTTAGTCTTTTCGACTTCAATCGCTTTTGATCTCGCACGTTTTGGTATTTAGAATCCTTTCTTTGCGCGCTCGCGATTTCGTCGTCGCGTCACATCGTCAGTTGAGACGCAAGAAAGCATAAACAAAGCAGACGAACCCCGCAGCATTGGCAGAATTCTGTCCTTCATATTCTAGGATCGTGATATTGGTGACATCGTCGGGTTTTAATGTCGCGAATGTGCGAAATGTTTCGCGTTTCGCGTACATTCTTCTCGCGAGCATCATAATTAGGTAGCTAATCGCGGAAGCTGACTCGTCTTCCTTAAGAATCTCTATGTCCCGAGAGCGTAAGCTACTCGCTCGTGTCGACACACGAACTATAAGAAACATAACGAACATATTAAGCCCGGTCACACAATTTCCGTGTTCCCGATTATATTTATTCGTCGCGATTAGCTAGAGTTACATATACGCGGGAGTTCGGATAGAAAGAAAGTGGAAAGGAAGAAACTGGAAGGGCATCGTTTAAATAAGCTATTTTATTGCATTTGTACGTAGAATAGGATAGAAAAAGATTGCGGATCGATCCAAGAATCTTCGAACACACGATCCATTTGCGGATGTGTGTAAACATACGCGCGGAAGAGAAAGAGAAAGAAGAAAGATATTGACAATGTGATCAAGAGGGATCGATCTGAACGTACGTGAACACGTGGATTGATGTCACGTCGGTGCAATTATTAAATACGAAAGAGGCTACTTTAATAACCTTATGAGTGTCAATTCCAATTTCAAGTGTAAATCGTAATTTTGCGAGAGAGTTTTAAGAGAAAAGAACAAAAATAAATGAAAAACAAAGAGTTGATACGGCGTCAAACGACGAAAGGGGGAGAAGAATCTTAAACGGTTTTAACATTAAAAATAAGAGTCGCGCGCGCGAAATTCCGACGCGCGGCAAAGTGAGATTATTGATAAACTTAATTTATTGAAACTGAAAAAAAAATATTATGAACGAAAGAGAGAGAGAGAGAGAGAGAGAGAGAGAGAATATGTGTGTGCGAAAGAGAGACAGAGAGAGGGAGAGAGAGAGAGAGAGAGCGAAAGTGAACGAGAAGTATATATATATATATATATATGTTTAAAAAAAAAAACAGAAATTAAAAATCATAGCATGTGCAAGAGCGTAAGAGAGAGAGAGAGAGAGAGAGAGAGAGAGAGAAATAATGAATACTTTTTATCATAGATATTTCATATAGACGAGAAACCATAAAAATAATAAAAAAAAGCATACTGTATTAACAAGAATACTTACTGAAGGCAACTCTAAGTCAACGGTGTTTTCTCTGCCTATAACGTATAACTAGCGTCTTGCGTCCGCTTTTGTGACCGAGCGTATAATTTCTTTCTCCGTGTAGAAGAAACTCTAAAATGCTGAATGAAAAGCCGAGAGAAGGAGCATAACAAAGCAGACGCGTCGATAAAATCAGGCATCCTTGCGTTCTTGTCTCTAATTAACGATTAACTACTATTACTACTATTACTATTATCATCTATTATATTATCATCATTATCATTAACACTGTACAAAAATGGCAATAATTTTAAGAAATTTCTCCCCTGAAACACCTTCTTTCTCGTACAATTATACGTTCGCTCGAGGACGAGCGAGATGGAACGACTCCGTCTCGTCTGCTCCGAATGAACCTGCCCTTCCGGCCCTATATAGCCAGGATAAATCCTACGAGTTGGAGAGAGCAAGCCCAACGACATCCGGACAACAGAAAATGTCCCAAAAATGTTTAGAAGACTTGTTGATGCGCGAATGATTTGTCTTATATTCAGTTTTTTTCTTACGTGATTATATATTAATTTTTTAGTAAACAAAAAAAGGATCGGAATCTAAAAAAATTAGAAACAATAAAAATAAAATTAAACTATATATTATATGAGAAATGTTTTTTTTTTCCAAGTTTGAAGAGTTTTCTTGTAACGCAAGGATTTAAGTACTCAGGATTAAAAAATATTTTAATCAATTAAAATTGTTTTTATATAAATCTCATCAAATTTAAAGTTTCACCAATTTAATTTTAATCGGAGTTTAAGTAATTACCTGTGTCCATTTTTAGCACTATAATTAGAGAGGAAAAAATGCAATAATCGATTAGATCAGATATAAAATCAGCTGGTGTTGGTAAAATCGATATTTCTTGGACTTTTGGGTTGTTCGGATGAAGCGGCGATAAATTCAGTAGTGATAATGTGATCAAGTGAATGTGCGCCCTTTCGTCGTGTAATCAAGCACAATGGAAAAATCCCTTTGAGTGTAGGCCTCTAACCGTGCATTCGGTGGAGAATTCCAACTGCTTTTGGAAACATCTACAGTTGTAAATCTCTCATATGCTTATTGCTTCCGAAATACGGTTTTTGCGACGCATGGAACCAGTATCGTTCTTATTATTTTAAACCGTGTGTACGGCAATTTCACAGACGGCTAGTAAAAGAAAATTTATTGCAAAAATATCTCCGATGTGCCGAATACAGTTGGAAATCGCCGGATCGCGCGTGTCACGAAGAATAAAGAGTAAGAGAAAAATAAAAGAAAAGCATTTGTTTCGACCGGACACGAAGCGGCGACTCGTATCCAAAAGAGCAATTTCTGACCTCAAAGACACGACACCTCAAAAGATATATTTCAATAATATCAAAGAGAATTTATGCTGTACGAAGAAATGAAATGTGAAGGACCATTTGAAAAATAAGACTGTAAAAATTGACACGTTCCAAAAGAATTAATACATCTGAAGTATTTAAAAAAATGGACGCTTAAAAGATTATGGAAAAGTGAATGATCTGAAAAATTAAACCATCTAAAATATATAAAGAAAAAATTACGATGCCTTATTCTGAAAATAATTCTCTGATATAATCGATTCTCGCGGAAAAATTCTTAATCAATATTTAATTTTTAATTTCGTGCCTTCTCCGCTCTTTTCGACGCGAATCGTCAGCTTCCGCTCGAGCCGCACTTGAAAAACATCGACGATGTAAGAATAATAACTCTCGACATTCACATATATATTCGCAAAAGCGATAAAAAAACAAGAAGGAGAAACCAAGCGTTCACTGTACAATTATATTCTTTTACGTTATAACAATTGAGTAGTCGGGTAGCATATTTTGCATTATCGATAACAACAGTAGCGTGTCACACTTGTCTTAATCCCTAATTTTATATATCATTGGAGATAAATAATCCGCAAGAATAAAGATTATAATCAGCACTGCAGTGAAGTACTATACATCTGTAGATAAGCAGTCCGCAAGGAAAATTCGAAAAACCGACACGATGTTCAATGTATTTAATGATCTTCTCGAAGGATGAAGAATATATGAATATATGGGGAATAAAAGAAAAAAGGAGCGGTTATAAGTTTCTTGAATCCTTTCGTCCAATCTCCTCTACAAATACAAGGTACATAAAGGTGAAAGAAACGCAATTGTAAAAAATGGAACACTAGGATTTATCTGTATTTATATATGTGAGTTTATTGTTATTATTCGATATATTTCTTATAAGATATAATCATATACTATGTATATATTATGTAGGAAAGTTCACTTGCTCTAAATAATCAAAATATTGCAAATAAATAGTTTTCACACATCTAACTAAATATCATATATAATGGAAAACAGGCGATAACTACTTGAGTATTCAATAAAATAATATGTACAAAATATAAACAGAAATTACATATTAATCGCGAGTTTGGAAATGCAAGAGATATCATGTCACATATATAATACATTTGCTTATTGTATATCAGGACAAAGCACGGAATCCATTGTATCCGAAACTATGTTCGATTGACTGAGCAATCCGTCCTCGAATTGACCATCTTCCGCGATCCGCCATTCTGGAGCATGAAGAGCCTTTTTCCGTATAAAATGATTTACCAGTTTAGGATCTACATAAGACATAGTCAATCTGCAGCCCCAGGATAGAAGCGCTAAAGGCTGCAAAGATAGAATAATAATTAGGTAGAAATTATTTAATTACGGATGTCTCGACGAGAAAAATTAGAAAAAGACATTAAAACAGTTCTATACTTACATGTTCCTCATTCAGATAACTGTATGGTGTGATAACATGTCGCCATAGACATTTATTAACCAAATTTTTCAAACGTTCTACTTCCAGCGGATTTGCGCATGGATGATATAACATAACGATCGCTCCATGCTGTTAATAGGATAAACAAATGTAAATAATAATTTGATACCAAATTCATAAATAATACATTATGACGATATTACCTCAAGATTATGCAACCATCTCTGTTTTGGCAAAAATTTGTATTCTCCATAAACTGGCCACAAAGGTCTATGTGGACCGCTACAAATTGTATATAATTATTGTTAGGAACTACTAATAATAATGATGTTTATAAGTAATCAGAAAATATTATTTACTTACTAAATAGGGATATCGTCATCATATTCGATTTTTTGATTCATACATTTGTGAGCAGCCTGAAAAAATACTTTGATCAAAATTCATATTACTAATAGCAAATTTTATTAAATGCACTAGTGCGCACTGGTGCATATTAAAATCTGTCGTATACAAATTTACACAATATCATAAATAATTAAAATAAGTAAAATAATTAATGAGTTATTGTTATTCAATACGATAGAAATAACTTGTGTTATTAATATTATTTTACTATTTTAATTACTTATATTGTAAATTTGTATACGACAGTCTTTAATGTGCAGTAGTGCGCACTAATGATTTCAACCAAATTCGCCATAAATATAATATCAATAACAGTATAAAATATTTTTACCTTATATGTCTTGGGAATGTTCTCACAATAGATCTTCGGAGGACTCATGCTTGGTGTGATTTTATGACCATAACATGTATATTCGGCTGGGGTATGATCCCAATCAATAGTTAAGTTAGTCTGCAATTTTTATAACTACTAAAATACATATGTTATATAATTCAATTAAAAATATTCAGGCACTGTTTCAGTATGGACAATCTGTATGATTAGGGTGATATTAACCTTCGCATCGTCACATTCTGGTGATACATGGTCCATATATATTTCATGAGGAAATTCTGTGATGGATTCATATTCATATAATCGTTTGTCCTTTGGCAATATTTTAGGCGGTGTTGTATCGTCAGGTCTATCGGGCATCCAACGTCCGGTCCAATTCTCAAGATCATTGTCAATATTTCTACGATTCTCCTTGTTGTACTTGTAACCATAATGCAATAAATGCATTAGCCGTTGCACAATATTCTCATCTTGCTCCTCAAGTATATCATTATGATCTGCAAGACAATTGAGCGACAAAGAAACTAAATAATCCGGTCTATTATTTAAAAAACAAATAAATCAACTAGCAAAATTTTTGAAAAAAATATGTAGGAGCTTAGCATTCTTCAAGCATAAGGATTAAATTATTTCTTAAGACTTGACACATATTATTTTTATTGAAAAAAAAATGTTTTTCAGATAAGGTTTCAAAAATTTATAATCATTTCAATTTCTACCGTTTATTTTATTGGAACAACGTTCATTAAAATATGCACGTTTGACAGGAAAGTTAGAAAAACGCTGTCAGCTGTCATTCCTTGTTTTAGGTTAGAAACGTAAAAAAATACGATTGGAAATATAGATTTATTAAAAGCCTTTTTACAATACCGTTATATCTGTGTGGATACGTGTCTACGAAGCTCGCAGTCACGAAAACACAAATCACGAAACCAAAAATCAATTTAGTCATCGTGCCTCGATTGTCGCAAATGTCACAAAAAAGACAGATGTTTTACTTGTAGCAAATCAGCTGTTTGTCATGCGCGAAGAGAAAACGGAAAATGCCTATATATCTAAAAAGTACTATATCTTTTAAAGACGATAACTCTCTAAAAAAGCATGTATGAAAAAGGTAAATTTACAAATCTATAAGATTATATGGTATATAACGGCATAATATATGCGAGTGATAAGAATATTTATTTTCTAAGAAATTATTTATTTGAATATATTGAAGAAATGAAAAAGAGCGAACGCAATAATCTTGTTCAACATATGGCGTCAGTTCGACATATGAAAAATATGAAAGATAATAAATATTTCAATTATTCAAAGCAGTTTATTCGTACAAAATTCGATTTTTCTCATTAAGAATAATGTATATCAATAGAGTAATAAGAAAATTCGCACTTGAATAAAAAATTGATATCGTACATTCTGTGGCATTTTATATCTATATGTAATCGAGCGATATCCATGAAAATGTATTTAAACAGTCAAGAATCTACGATATTTACAGGCGAAAAATGCCAAATGTGGTGGGCGGTTTCGGACATTGTCGTGGACAATGTAATGCTACGTCTCGTCATTAGCGTAGCGTGTTGTAATTTGATTAATTAACTTGGCGCACCGTTTAATAGTGTTGCATCAACCTTGCTTCCTGACAGTCCGCTCTTTCCGATAGTTGTTTCATTTAACTACGTTTGCCATTTAATCAAATGGCGAAGTCACTTGTCCATCGTACTATCGAGCATTTTGTTTAAGTCTTTTTTCACGATTGTTTATATTTAGGATATGTGTGTTTCGCTATATCTGATTGTTTCAATCTTGTTATTATTGTAAATAATAACAATTCAAATATTACAATTTACAATTTAAATACTTACAATTTGATAATTTATTACAATTTAAATATTTTCTCCTAATATCTTTTTATAGTCTTTAATAAGATTTTAATTGAATGAACAAGTTAGTTTGAACACATAATATATATACTTTGTTGATAGATTATATATTTAAAGCATATTAATTTTTTAATTCTTATCCTGCTAACTTCTTTTAAATATATATATATATAAACTACATTAATTTTACACTGATATATTTATATAGACAGCTACATAATATGACAGCTTTATTTTTTATAAAACATATACATATCACATTTCATACGAAGCTATATGGAAAGTTGTTTTAAAAAGCAATTTCTAAATTTTGTCAGAAATTAAAAATCTTTAATAAATCTGTGTTGCTTCGATATAAATGTGGTATATATATGCATGTGTATTTTATGTTATAATATTTACATAATTGGTATTTGAAAGCTGTGCTAGGACTGTATCGTGGGTGTGCAGATTCGCTTAATATTCAACTTCAGGCGCTGAAATTGAACGGGAAAACACATTCATTAATGCAGTTTAGAATATTACGAGTTGTCCGGTCTCATATAACGCATCGCTACATACATTTATAAATGTCGCGCGCTATTAATCGCTGGGGCGACGTAATAATGTTATTGCGCGTAGCCTCATTTTCGATATCCGAATGCCCGTGAGAGAATAAAATTCACGACAATACCTATGCATGTGCAGTTTAGCTGTAGATGAAATTGTGCAGAACGACCTTGGCGTTCGCAGAGCCGAGATCGCAAAGTTTACGCGACAAACGAATTTTGTTTAGGTGTACAATAAATAAAGACACACGTTATTAGACGATTAAAAAAAGAGAAGTATTTTCCAATAATAATTAGAATAAATAAATAAATCGTTTCTAAATAAGGAAGAGATCAATCTTATTAAATTTTTTTTGAGAAAACTACGTTTATTCTTTTATACATTTAACAATAAAACTAAATTTTCTGAATTTTTTTTTCAATTATTAATAATCTGCAAAAAGATATTGTTATACTGTAATAGAGAGATAATTGAATAACTCCATTATTTCTTTACATCTATAAAAAAAAAGAAAGGTGATGAAAAACATTTTATTGTATTATGTAGTGTAGTGCGAAGAAAAATTTGTTTGATATATATATATATATATCGAAAAATTTATTATTATTATTTTTTTCTTATATTTAAAATTTTGGCAAATTTTTCTGCAAGTTAGAACACAAGTTAGTAATCGATATTGTGTACATAGGAGAGAAATAACATTTTAATCGGTCCTTGTAGGGATATCTAGCCCAAAGGTGATACGAGAGGAAACGCCGAAAGAAGGTGGCGAATAAAGACGAGAAGAAGATATTTGGATGATGGCTCCCGAGGGATAAAGTTACTGAGTCGGAGTTTAACTCGAAGCACTTCCAATGTGCCACGCAGGAGCTATTATACGAACAGCACTTTTCCTTTTCAAGATTTCAACAACGGTGACCATGCGGAGGTTGGCGAACCCGCCGGATAATCACGTCTATCCAAGGTAAATGATGATTTTCGGTAAACGATGTCGTTTGCCGAATATAAGTATGAAGAATAATATCGTTGTGATAGATCGTCACGAGATATTTCGTTGTATATAAAAGAATTATCTTAAACGTAAAAGTAATTCAGAGAGCTTATATCCAAACTAACTCTCTTCAAAGATTTACAATATAGCATAGAATAAGTGATTTAGCAATTTGTATTGCTCAAAGTATAAACCTATATACGAGTCTTGGAGAACTCATGAATTATTTAATTACAATGATAATTAATATAAAATATATGAAAAAATTGCGATGTATAATCGTTTTCCTAAAATCTCTAAGTAGATTATTATTAATTTTTTAATAAAATTTTGCGAGTTTTTATGAACATCCTGCAATAATGAAATGATAGACAAAATATATTTTTTGTTACTTTCGTATTATACGGATAATTACTTAGCTAGCCTTTTGTGTAATACCGGATTAGCCTCTTTTCGATATACAATCTTATCGAGCGTTTATCGAGCAGTTGAAGAGGAGGCTATTACGAGAATAATAGCGTGCAAAATTTTTTTTATGATTATATTTTATCGATTTTTTAAAAGAAAATATCGTATTTTTGTTTGAAAGTATTAACTCAAAGTTTAAAAATTTTTTTTGAAAAAGCGATTAAATATTGAATTTATAATATTGTAGAAAGATTATCTACTTTATATATTAAATCCACCATATGTATTTATCAATTTTAATATTATCGGTTTTATATTCAGCAAAACTTATGTATTTAAAAAATTAGCAAATTTTGACATCTGCCATATTAAAATATTACCCCATTTAAAATTTAATTCAATATTCCAACTTTTTAGCAAGAGAGAGAGAGAGAGAGAGAGAGAGAGATTCTAATATTTAATCACAAATATCTTATAAACCTTAGTTTTTACAACACGATTCTTTCCGAAAATTGAAAATTCCGACAATATAAAATTATGAATAAAATAAAATTTTTCTCAAAACGTTATATATTGTAGTATGGTAAAGTGCGTTAAGAGATAGCTTTTTCTTACAACTTTAATTAGAAATTTCTCAAAATGATTACGCGATATTATATTTTGGAGAACAAAATTATATTCAATCGTAAATAATTACGAGAAATTAAAACTCTCTTTAAAAAGAAGAATTTAATTTTTATTAAACTGTGTATATGTGTTATCAGATCCATTGAGCGATCAATCTACTCGCCATGTCGGTCGCGACGCGCATCACCATCACTTTTATCAGTAGGTAGTAGAGGGAAGCAAAGTACGGCTAAGCTGCCGGCAGTACGCCCACCTGGAAGGTAAATGAAAGATCAGCCCGAGCGCAAACATACACACACACACATACACACACACACACACACACATACACGCACACATACATACAGTGGCTCGAGTGGCTATATCCGCCGCTCGAGGGCCAGAATGTCGCCCAAAGTGATGATATCCACGTACGTGCGTTCGCCCAGAAAAGAGTAAAAAAAAAACAACGGAGATGGTCAATCGTGCGATTCTTGTTTTGAGAAATATCGCATAAAGATTACCGTAGTAAGAAAACCAGAAATAAAAATCGCAGAAAAACTTAACTCCTTCTAAACGATATTGTGTGCCCTTGTTCCGAAAGAAAGGTCCGGGAAAAACAGTTTTTTCTCTTTGTCCCGCGTGTAATCATATCTGTTCTCGTAAATGATGCTTCGATGTATCTTTGATTATCTGCTCAAAAGAAGAGAAATTTTCCGGAAATACTAATTGTCGAACACTCACTGCGCTTTACATGTTAATATTTAAATATATTGCACTGGCCTAGATATTCTTGCTTAGATTTTTTAAGAAGTAAAAAGACGAGAAAAAAGAAAGAGATAGAAAGAAGAGTTAATCTGCATAAATGCATAATTCTTGCGTTCTTTCTTCTAATAATAATCAGGCATAGCTTTCACAGTCATTCTCAAGCTGCTTTACGATTGACATCATTGTTTGTGAAGTTTTATAGTCAGAGTTTACGCGTCCATAAAGTGCTTTTGTATAATAGATATAAATGTATGGATCGCGCAAATCTTTATTTCCGGTTACCCACGTAAGCTGCTTGCAAATATTTTGTTTACTACCCGGCATTAAAAAAGTTAATCATTTCTAATTTAAGAATTTTGAAATCATAAAGTTCACATAAAACATGGAATTGTAAAATTATTTGTCTATTACATACGTCTGACGAAAAAAAAAAAAGACTTTAATGAATGAAGGACTTTAATGAATCAGCTTCAAGTACTTTACGTCCCTTTCTCCATTCATCATTTATTAATTGCTTTTTTATTATTATTTCTTATTTTTAATTAGTATGTATGTATGTTATCATTTTTTTCTTTGAACAATTTTATTTTTACACAGTTTAAAAATTAAATAATAAGCCACTCTCTCTCTCTCTCTCTCTCTCTCTCTCTCTCTCTCTCTTTGCACCTCTTTCCTCTATATCTATTTCCTGTATGATCATATGCGGTTAGAGAGCAGAATAAAGATGCATGCACAGGCATCGACATCGAGCGATGGTGACGGGCAACCAATATTGTCGAGGCAAGAGGGCAAACAGCGTTCGAGTGTTTGCTCCTGGAAATCGTTAACGCTCTCCAAGCGGGGTTTTAACCATGCTCGATCGACCGACGAATGCACGCGTAATTTATACGATGTGTTGACGACAGAGAGACCGTGGGGCAGTCGGCCCGGAATAAATCCCCTATAAAATTTGAAAAATTGCGTTGCGTACGCGATAACATGAGAGATGGCTTCGTATGTGCGCGATAAGCGGATCACGCGCGTGTACTTCGTCATTTTTATTTCTCCATTGTTGTATAAGCTCTCTTGCGCGCGAGAGAAATTATTTGAGATACACGAGATACGCTATGCGAATCGCGTCAAAGTAATTTGACGGAATTAAAAAATTAATTCAAAGGAGGATACTTGTATCCACATTCTAATATGAATAGAAACAATTAAAATTTAAGCTCTGATATTATTCATCGATTTCGCTTAGATTTCTTTAACTATTTTATGCAGGCTTTTCATATTCTTGTCCTACCATTCTTGATCTATAATTTTTTTAAATTATTTTTTTTTTTCGATAAAGATCTGATGAAAACTAACACGAAATAAAATCCTGTTAAAATGTTCGAATTAAATGGAAAATGAGATTTCAGTTGTCCATCCTCAATAAAAAAAATTAGACTTATTTCTCGATAAGTTTACCTTTCAATGTGACATATAACTACAACATTATATTATACATGTATACACATTAGTTTCACATGTAAAGTAATTAATACGAAATGGACAAAGGGAGGCTTAGTCGATGATCGATCGTATTTCTTTTGAAAACCAATATAGTTACCCTTTCTCGGGATTGTTTCCCTCGTACGTGAGGTTTGTCGTTAAGTGGTATATCAAGCTGTTGTAACGACAAAGCAACGTACGTGTACGTACCTAATGAGATTAGGGGCGCATTCGGGCCCGTTGGCTTTCAAGATTTAACTCTGACCGAGTCTTGCTCGGGTGTGCGGTATTGGTTTTTCGTGTACGCAGTCTGCGATGCGTAATTCCCGATATGAACACCCGCCGGCTCAGGCAGCTTGTCGTTTTTATGGATATAGCTTGTATTTTTTTGCGGCATTTATAAGCGTGTAATACGTGGAACTTTCAAAAGTGCACGTACAAGCTGGATCCATCTTGAAATGCTTGGGCGTCCAAACGAGATTTAGTAGTTCCTAAATAGGAAGAGAGGATGAAAACAAGGCCATTTCTGCTCGTGAGAGAGAGAGAGGGAGAGGGTGAAGAGTGGTCTATATTAAATTTAAAAAAAAATGCGGTGAGTGAAGAAAAGTATACGTATCCAATGCCAATTTTAAATCTAATTTTCACATTTAAAAAAATAAATATATTATATTTATGTTATTAAAGACAGAGAAAGAGATCTTTGTTTGTTTCTTTAAAACTGATTAAAATTAAAATTTGGCAGTGTAGTTTATTCAATATAATTTTAAAAAATTTCTCGGAAAGCTAATAGCTATAAATTATTTTTATCGTTTGAATATTTATGTTTAGAGAATTTGTTTATCCAAGTAATGCGAGGAGTACGTAATACTTACAATATTTCGTCGAACGGAATATTTAATCGCCATGAGTACGCCGTGGATTCACCTTTAAAGTAACATCTGTTGCTGAAGTAAATATCATTCGAAAGTTATAAAGAGGAATTTCTCATGCATTTCTATAAATTTCTAGGAATTTCATATACGTGTATATGCGCGCATGTGGACGAAAATCTCCGTAATTAAACAACTTGCAAAGGGCAAGGCAGAGAAACGATCTCAAGTGGAATATAGTTGGAATATAATTTTTATTTATCCGAATAAAAAAATTACGAAATTACTTGTTTTTAACATTTTACAAGACTTATTTACAAGATGTATTTAATCGATTCTGTATTATTTGTTATTTATCATTTTTTTATTAGTATCATGACACGAAATTAATAGCTTCATGCATGTGCTTAATTAATTATTTTGATCAAAACTTAATTTAAGTTATATGAATAAAAAATTAGTTGTGTGATCGATTTTTTTATGAAATTATTATTGTACTTTGTTTATTTAGAATACAAACTTAATATATAATGTATTTCAATTTTTTAGTTCCATTTTGTTGTATATTTCTTGTGATAATATTGTATGTATAGGAAATTTTATCGACATTGCGCGCGCGATTATATCTTTAAAAAATAGAATGATACCACAAAGAATATATTAGTAAAAAATGGCAAATTGATAAAATTTAAATTTGAATTGTATAATAAATTAATTAAAAATTTTTATATGAAAATAACTATATAAATATAATAAATATAATATATACAAATAATAATATTTTTCATCAACCTCTCTTTCTGTAGAGGCGGGGAGTCAAAATTATGAAATGACAGAAGAACATGCCGTAATTGCGGCGTTGTACAAATGAAAATTAAATCAGACGGATTAAAGTTGGACGCTGTCGTTAAAATGCGCAGCTATACCTCTTTTTAATCAAGTATTTTACAGCGCGATTAATTGTACGGAATTGGATCTTTATATCGCAGATTTCATTGCGTTCGATCTAATTCTCGCCGTTGATTGCTTCGGTATAACCCTAGAACGACAAAAACATCGGCATTTATTTCTCTATCCGGCGCAAGCCGCGAGCGATCTATCTTGCCTTTTAAATATTTAAATTATTTTACACACCGAATCAAAACTTGTTGCGCGAGATCAATATTGTACGTATGCATCTGACATATAGAAATTGTGAAAATTGTTATGTTCGTATAAAAGTATCTATATAGGAAGAATAACAGAGATTGACAAATTTGTAAATTAATGCAAATTTTTAATTTTTTAATCTACTTAATTATATATATATATATATTTTAAATAACTTTATATATTTTAAATAACTTTATATATTTTAAATAACTTTATATATTTTAAATAACTTTATATGTATGTATAGCTTCGAAAAAGCAAATTAAAGAATATTAATTATTTTCATACCGAAGTTGAGAAGCAAATTGTACGCAACATTATTACTGTTTTAATTGACTTTTATCGCGCTTATCTTTTTGCTGCCAATTGTAACTGCAAATTGCATCGGCAAATGCATTGTTTCGTCAAGAGTCGTCATGATATTCAATGCATATTTGAAAAAAAAACAAAAAAAAACACAAAGTTACAAGTACAACTTATATCGTTTTTCGCGCATAATTATATATACATTTATGATCAAATTATGTCGGATTATGCTCTTTTTCTTATGTTAGAGATATATCATGCAATGTACATATTGCGTTAATGCGGACTACTATTTAAATAGTTTATTAATTCTTCATTAAAAATTTTGTTAGCATACAGCGAAGTAAAAATTTTGTAATAATAAAAAATAAGTGTATTGGAAAGAATTAATAATAATTTAGATATATTTTGAAATCTGTAAAAAAATTCGATGCAAAAGAAGATTTAAAAAACTAATCTGAATTTTTTAACTAGAAACTTATATATAATTTGACAGATTGTTTTCCCAACAATTTCATTTAATTTATTTATACTTGACAGTTGAAAGATTGCAAATTTGATACATATATTTTCACAAGTTGATATCTCGACGGATTAACGGGAGGTGAGAGGTGAGAGGTGAGAATTGTACGATTCAAAATTTAGTTATTTATTCATCAATTTTATATTTCACATTTTGCGTAAAATTCAATATGTCATACGTATTTATTCGTCAGATACTTGTCGTCCCTTAAAAAAAAAAAAAAAAAAAAAAAACCGATTGATGAAGACTGCTAGATCCTATGTTCTCGATCTGACACATCCGAGTGGCTACGTATATTAGTCTCTTCTATCCTGTCGCCGACACACACGCGACCGGGATCTTCATCGGCTTCAGTTGCCACTTGTGACGGAGAGTTTCCGGAAGCGGCGTTTCCGGAAGCGCGCTATCATCCGAGTAATGGTCATCGTTTAACCCGTTCAAATCGCGTTGACTCAATATGTGAACCTATATGTGGACAAGATGGAATAATTATTATCGTTCGATTTTTGATTTATCGAATGTTGTAAAAGAAAAAAAGAAAGAACTTTTTATATGTCTCAGTATTGGTCAGTATTCTTATAAACATTTATAGATAATTAAATCTTTCACAAAAGCGACGTGTATATGATTTTGTGCTGCGCACACACACATATATATATATATATATATATATATAATATATTATAATATTATAATATTATATATATATTATAATATTATTTAATATATATATATAATATATATATATATATTAAATAAGGCATTTTAAGTATTAATAAATTCAGAGATTTTGGAATAATGATACAGGAGGCTGCGGTTCTTATATGTAATAGTCCTTTTCCCAGAATTTTACCCGCATTCTGCAAATATTGACGATAGCCAATGCCATAGGTTGAATTTAATCTTCAAATCAACTTCCGAGAGATATAATTAATAATGCAAAGGAAAATGCGTTGCAAATAGTTATTTTAACATGCGTAAGCATTCGGCCGTGTCGTTTTGTAATTGATTACATCGTTGCTTTATAACAGTTCTCGGATGAGTGATCACACACGTAAATTAATGCGATTAATTAGAATCAGCCGGCAGGCAAATTCTTATCAAGGACGAATTATAACAAGGATACTAACTGCGCACGGATTAATAAATCTTTGATATTAATAGCTTCAAGACTTCTTATCTTAATCTCATATCTCTCGCGAATAGTACAATTACAAACGCGCGTATTTTGATAAATATTAATTCCCTTGTCAATTCCATTTTTACACGTTATCGTATCCTGTCTTAATATTCTCGTCTGTCTGACAGACAAAAAAACGTAGACGACACAAGAAATAATATGTATGTTATATATTTTTGTTTTCAATCCGTTGCGAACTGCGTCCACTCTTTCTATGTTTTTTATAAACATTGAGAAAATATTTTGCGTCATATTGTTTATATTTTGATATAAACATTTTAACAAATATCTTTTTCTAGAAAATAAAAGAGCTATACATATGTAAACAGTAGCTTATACGTAAATGTCTATTTTTTTCATCTATGAATGTTAACGACGTGATGTAATAATTTAGGTCACGGTACAACGACACAAAGTCGTTATTATAAAGCAAACGATTACGATGAGTCTTGATCAGACAGAGAAGCGACATTTAATTTATATTCTAGTGATTCGGCATGAGGGATGAAATAAAATTTAATCCTATATACGACCGTGTACTTGCTAGATACAAGGTTAATATTGTATAATAAAGAGCTCCAGCATGCTAAGTCGAACGCACAAAGCATAATTAAACGAAACTCTATTACACAATTGCAGCAGTAATGGACAATTATTCAGTATCGCGTTGTTGCGATCGCGCAATGTAACTTATTATTGTGGCGATCGCGGGGGTGACAAGTTCGTTGATCAATAAGCCGGTGAGCTTACGCGGTCGGCGCTAATTAAAGTTATGTATACTTGCACAGTCGACAACCACTTAGGCAACAGACGCGCCTAACGTGGTAATACACTACTTTACACTATACTCGGATTATCGATTGTCATGCGATCTTACCATGTAGTGAAGCAATCGACAGGGATTGAACTTGCTCTGGCAGGCTTTCGGTTTGCAGTGCGACGCGGTTAGATACCTAGGATAATGTCCCTCGCCCAGATCCCTTATCTCGTACTGTGTCTCGCAGGTGCATTGCAGGGACTGCGAATAATGCATCTTTGCGTTAAATGATTTTTATTGCTTTGTATCGTAATATCGAGAGAGGTGGATCGTTAATTGAGAGATGGACTAGGGTACGAATTTCTGAAATATGAGACAGATGGTATTCTTTCTCGGATAAATTAATGACGTTCTTCAATATTGCTGAGCTTATATCTATTATATATAATTAAAATTTAAATCTTAAATAAATTATTTCTTTTTTCCATAAAAGGCTTTGAACAAAATTAAGGGGATGATTCAGAAGTTAGAATAGCTATTTAAGATTTGCACATATTTTATGATTCCATACAGAACATTTTAGTTAATTTAATAATAAATAATTATAAAATGCTTGCTATTTTTGTCATTTATATATATATATATATATATATATATATATATATATATTCGTTTCTTCTTTCACAAACTCATCCATCCCATATCATGTAATCTCATTAAATCGTATACTGAAGGAAAGAACTCGAATCCCACTTTTCCTTATACTAATAGAAACATTTATATTGATAGAAAAAAAATACATGTTAAATTTATATTGTAAATTAAATTGTAGGATATTTAAAATGTTTCACGATTCAATACTCGCTTGCTTTCTATGATTTAAAAAAAAACACGGTTTTTATATCTATCTAGAAATTATCCTACATCTTCATCTACAAAAAAATTACAAGTGGGTAGCGTATGCAAGAATGCCAAGTTAAATTAAAATGTCTTCCATGTGGCGCGGAATATAATTCTTTATATCACAAGCGGGGGGAAATGGGGCAGATAAAAAAATCAAGATAATAGAATCATTTGTAATAAAATTAATTAATCGAAAAAAACGCTCGCGAAGCGATGTGACATAAAGTTCACTGCACGTGCTCGATAGTTTTTCTAACGAATTTATTTTTGACCTTTCAACACCAGTTAAAATTTACAGGATGATATATTTTGATATATATTTCGAACTTTTTTTTTTTTTTGTGCGATCGTTGACAATGTTTCATTGTCGCTGCGTATATTACAAAGAGAAGTCTGTGAAATAAATGAATAACGCAATAGAAAAAAAAGAACGAATTCTCTCTGTCTCGCGTACTCTTTATGTAATTCCCCAATTGCATTTAATTGCTTGTTATATTGTCACTGCAAAATATTAAAACAATTTTTCCATAACGTGTAAAAAAAAAAGACATTTGCAATCACAATTGTCAAATCCCTCGCGGGAAGATCTTTGATATTGTAATTTGCGTTACAACAATACGGGTGCGAAAAAATGTTTATTTAATAATATTAATTTAGAATATGATATTCATATGCGTTTCAATAACTTACTCGAACAGAAAAGTATGGAAGTACGTATACATACTGAATACTTTAATCATAAAGAAATTTTTTTTATCGCGGGAAGACTTTATATTAAGATTATTTTTTTTATTCTCTTCTAAATTATTTAAACAAAAAACACATTTTTTTTTTTTTTTTTTTTTAACCGACAGTTAAACGCTCTCTTGCATTATATCGCAGGTCTTATCGTGTAAATGATAAATTTGTAATTTAACTCGGCTGAGACGCGACAGCGTCGTGCAAAATGTTACTTGCTCGCATAAAAAAGAGGGAAAGAGGGAGAAATTCTTATAAATTATGCAAACGTACTCTCGTTACGAGACGCGGCTGTAGACCGACGTCCTCAGTGCCGGCGATCCGTTTAACCTGCTCGCCGAGTCCCTCGGGACGGAAGCTGCGCTTGTCCTCATAGAAGAAAGCATTCCGATTACTCGCGATGTCCTCGCGATCGTCCAGGAGAAACTCCGGCGCGACGACTTGCTCCTTCCACCGGCCGATCGACAGCACTTGTCCCGGACCTTCCGCCAGCAAACCGTGGACCATTACCTGATCTCGTACATTCAAATGTTTTTCATAATCAGATTAAAATCCATTTATGTTATCGTAATATAATTTACAGGTTTAGGTCCCATGAGAAATTACTGAAACTAATCAGAGCTGTTATTTTTAAACGCTTATAAAGAGCAGGCAAAGTAAAATATCTTTTAAACAATCGAAAAAAATATATTTTTATCATTTAATAAACGTTTATAAAAATTATAATGACGAATGCAAATATGAATATTAAAGGAGATTTGATTTTTCAAAATTTTATCGAGGAAAAACCTGATTTCCAATTTATCATAGAATCTGCTGTTTGTAGTATGACTACTATTTCTGCGAAATTCGAGGCAAAAAAAGAAAAATAGCTATTTTCTTTATTTTATTTTTTACACGTTGTTTTAAAATAATGCTAAGTAATATATCAGATATTTTGTTCGCATAAATGCAAACGGTATAACAAATTACAGGGGGATCAACACACAGCTCGTATCTGATGGTGGCTTACACAAAGAATAAGGAGCTTCATCCTTCCCAGGACACGTCTCGCATGAATCGTCACCGTATACTGAAGACGCATCTCTAACATCCGGTCCTTATATACGAATTTATGAAAATAATAGCGCGAGCCCTTTAATCCGAGACGATAGGTGAGAGATCCCATTACATCTTATCACCAAAAGATGCCATTAATGCCACTCGATATCTATTTGATAGGATGCGTGGATTTCAGCTGCCTTTGTTCGCGCCGCGTCCACGCAATCCTCGTCTTTTGTCTCATTCTTGCTCGCGTGTCTATATTCATATCCATAAATAAGAGTACCTTTTCCTTCGGGCTGCGAGAAAGAATCGGTTTTTTCGACCTTACCATCAAGACGGGATCGCGGCATGTAAGGGCGTTCGTCAATTCCATTCGGAATATTTGTCTCGACTGACTTTACGTAGTAAACTTGACTTAGTAGACATCTATAAAACTCCAATTCCATTTTTTTTGTTATCGTGGCGCAAAACGACATGCACCATCGAATTGACAAATACGTTCGAGAGCGCGAGTCCGTGCAGTGAAATGGTTTGCAAAATAAAATTTATTTGCAGTTTTCAACCAGGCAGACCATGTCGCGCTAAGCTCGCGAAGATTAGTACGTTTAAAAATTTTGATGTCAGATATTAATGTCAATTGCATCATTAAGAATTGAATAAGAATTCTATATAAAATTTTAAAACAACAGTCTTGTTCTCATTCCATGATATTTATTCTAAAATAATATTAATGAAAGTAATCAATCATACATTTAGTCATTTAATTCTTTTTTTTTCTTTTTTTCATTTTCCTAAAAAATCAGGGATGTACGATGCGTTATACTGCGAGCAATCTTCGTTGTGATTTAATTTCGCCGCAGATGACTCGCGAAAAATTGATACGCGATATAGTGTGTGTTCGATTATCATCAACGCGGATCGACGTGTCACGCCAACATTCGGACGAACAATCGGAATGGAATTTATATAGCTGCCGCGCGCGACACACAAGAATCAGAGCATGTTTTTAACGAGCTCGTCATAAGTTTTAACGACGCGTCGGAATATCGGAACAACAACGGATTGTTCTCTTCGACGGTTGTTTCTCTTTGGGCGACGTTACTGACATGAGCTAACAGAGCGCGATACGGAAATATCGCTATTATCCTGCGGTATAACGCAAAAAGTGAGAGAAAGAGAGAGAGAGGTAATGAAAACGCACGTTTCTCCGTCCATTAGTGGTGCTCCCGAGATTCATAACGAAATAACGCAACGCGTTTCGGAATCGCGCGAATTGCGTAACCGGCGTTAGAGAAACTCGTTAATACCTTTCAATTTACCGGTCGCACAGATTATATCGACAAAAGATCTATGATGGGATTATGAACAATGTCGTATTATTACATTAACAATGGCATGCACGATAATAGAATTCAATATCCGAGATGTATGCCAAATGATTCGTTAAATTCATGTGATTCAATGGTTGAAATGATGGTTGAAAGCCATTTAAAGAATAATGCCGTACATACAAATAAATAGAACTATCAGATCTACAACTTTTTAGCATCTCGTATATTTCACGAATAATTTTAAATTATTAATATGATTCGTAGATTGATTTTAGTATTAGCTATGTATTATTATTATTTATTATTATATGTATATATTTGTGGACTACTAATTGCACAATGTAATTTCTTTCAGAAGAGTCTCTCTCTCTCTCTCTCTCTCTCTCTCTCTCTCTCTCTCTCTGTTTCAATAATATTTAGATACAATAAATTACGTACACAAAATTCTGCAAATATGAAACGGTATGTATTTTTTGGCACATCATATATCGCACATTCTCGGCGCGTTCAATTAACTTTCATGATTCAATTTTGTTTCATAGTCATTGAATTATATTCATATTGTTTACGCGCGACAAACATATAAGCGATGCATGCAGATACACGCAATTATTATGGCCAAGAATTATTTTCTGTACTAGATATACGAGAATAGGATCGATCGCAGGTACTCTCGCCTCCCCTTCTCTACCTTCGTTTCTGCTGGCTACTCGCGGTTTTCCCGTTTACGTGCGTGCACTGGATCATCTGATTAGATCAGTCATGCTGCAACGACAAAGCATCGCCAGGATAATCGCAATCCAACATTCATTTTGCCCAACATTGTCGTCGATAATCGTGAAAATATACGCGACAACGTAGGAAAGAAAACGTTTCTTCCTTCCATTCGTGATTCACGAGCGATTTAAATAAACATTGGTTTTTCCTTAGCAAAAATATTGATATTAATAATTTTCGAGTTTTAAAGAAGTTTTAAAAAGAAGAGCCTTTCATTAAACTTTGAGAGTCAAGAGATTAACAGAACTATATTTTTTTTATCAATTACAAATAGAATACATATACTTTAATAAGAAATTTAATTTTAAATTCAATTACAAAAATATATAATAAAAAATTGCAAAATTTATAAAAAATAATAACTTGCAGAATCTTTAGCGAATTAAGCTTTAAAAATAAAAATTAATAGTAAAAGGACTTGTTAGTTTCGGCCGGATTTTACATCGACAAATTTTATTAAAACTTGTAATTTTAATTTTATTTCAAAATAATGAATTTTATACATATAAAATATTTAACTTTTAATATATAATTAACGTTATCTTCTACATCATTATGTATTACGTCATTTACAACCCCTTAGAGATAAGATTATACACTGCAAACGATGTTGAGGGCTTTTCCATTGTTGATAAAGGATTCTTATAAAATTCAGCTAACATCCTACCAAAGTTGTATAACATTTCGTATCTGTCTGTAATAATTAATTATCCAGAAGTTAAGGAAGCGCACGGGCATATAGTTGCAAAGCAAAGACAATCTTGAAACACAAATCCGAACGGTTGATGGAGGATTCGTTAAAAGAGCTCTATTGACATGTTACTCGAGCGTCATTAAAACTTTTGTTCGATCTTAATCCTTGCAGTAAATACTCAGCAGATCTCGGAAGACGTCGAAGAATGATCTTCTGTTAACCTTTCAACTGATATTAATCTGTACATATTCCCTTTATCTCTCGATATTAATCTCCTTCTCAAGCTTTCTAAATGCCATTTTGACGTCGGAGTTTGACACTAATTGATGCGTTATCGAAAAATATTTCATTTGACGAGAATTACTAATGATCAGAAAATACGTCAGGTTTGATAAACGATTATTAATCATTTACTCTTCTGGACAGTTTAAAACGTATAACTCTAACATTATCGGGACACAACGATGTGATGAAGAAGCTATCTTGCTCAAGTTGACAAGTTTATTAAAATGTTATTATATCCTTCCTTAGATTGATAGTAAAATAATTAGGCTCGCCATCTTATCGGATACATCCTCGTATTCTTAAAGGAACAAATTTTTTAAATCTTTCTCATCAGTTTATGTGACAAACTTTTCGACAAAAAGTTTTTCATCACTGTCTAAATGAAACGCATACTCCCACCCGTTTTTTGAAAACCTGCGGTTGGCAGCAGTCGGGAGTAAAAATAGTTTTTATCGAGATGGTTATTGGAGATGATCATTGGCTTTTTTTTTTTAGGAAAACAAAACATTGTAATAGCAATTATTTTTTTAATGGCAGAGTAATTTTATAAAATTGGATTGTCGCTTTACTTTTAAAAAATGAGAAAAACCGAAGAGAGACAGATATAAAGAGAATTTTTACAAAATTGATGCATTTGAAAAAAATATAATTTATTAAATGCAAGATATATTAAATTTGCCTTAAGAAGATTTTTATTTTTATATCATTGCGTCTTCATTGCGAGGAAAATGATACGCAGTTTATTTCGTATATCTACGTTACTGAAAATACTAAAATCATTTAGTATTTATTTATTCAAATAACAAATAGTCTGTTAATTCGTTATAATTTTACATACAATCGTCTTTCGTATAAAACAGAAATAATCGCCGTGTCTAATCGCTGTCGAAGTGCGTGCTCGCGTCTGCGCGACGTTTGCGTCCCTTCCTAAACAGGAGGGGAACGCGCAGCCCTCTATATATTTCATGGAAGCACGAGACTCGGGGCACTCCGCGCGTTTTTCACGACGTGAACATCCACGGGTTACAGAGGATACCAAGGGGCAGATCAGATCTCCTGGAGAACCAGTCATCCGGCATCCGTTTTGATACCAGAGGCATCCTGTATACCAGACAACGCGGCATGATGGCGGTTTCCTCATCGATCGCGATCGTTTTCATCGGTGTGGCTGCTTACGCGGTTACGGCCGGACCCGTCCAGGTAAAGTACACCCCTTATTTATTCCTGTCAGCGTTACGTAATTTTAATTGCAATTTTTATTTGACTCTTCGTGAAATAAGATCTTTAAATATTCAACTGTCAGAATCTAGCATTTTATATATGTTTAACGGATTTCTCGTTATTTCATGGCTAAGCTGAAAGATATTTTCGTTTTTTAATATGGTTTTCTTATTATTAATTAAATTTCTTGTCAAATAAAATTGAGAGAAACTTATTTGAGAGCGTATCTATAGACTCGAAAATTTTTCATGAAAGCATTGAATAAAAAACGTTGTGCAGAGATTTTAAGCGTAATTGGGTTTTCATATGTGAAGAGTTAATTCATTTTATCATACAAAACAAAATATAGATATCATATGTAAGAATAATACAATATTTGTATATATTTAGAATAATATTAATATATCTCATTTATTGTAACGTATAAAGAGATTCGCTTTAAAAATATCAGTTGAATGCGTATATACAAGTATTGTGATGGATCTTTTTAACTAAATTTTTTAAAAATCTGCGCGACATTTTCTTTATTGCGCAATAGCAATTCGATACATATGTATTAATTAAATTCGATGTATACGTAATAAATAAATCAAGGGAGAAATAACAATATTTTATTTTCTCGCTAACAATGATATTTAACGATAAATTTTTGTCTATGTAAATACTATTGTAATTATAGCAATCCCGATTACGTTTTTTAAAATTATTGTATGAAAGTCGAAGTTTTTCACACACACACACACACACACACACACACACACACACACACACACACACACACACACACACACACACACACACACACACACACACACACACACACACACACAAAATTAAAAGCAATTTATTCCAAATGTAAATGTATTTCTTTTTTTAATTTTATCATTATTATATGAAAAATTGTAAATTTACGTTGAAGATAAATTTATTAATTTTAATACAGTAATTAAATTAGAAGATACGAGATTCATCTCGCTTAATATGCTTTAATTTGCAGTAAGCGCATGCAACAGGCGCGTATTCACGCTGCAAATCATTATAATTGCGATATAATAACATGAATGAACATTACATCGGAATAGCTACATCGGAATTTGTTTGCTGATTTCGACAATTGCGTATTATACGCAAACGAGATTGAATTGTATTTGACATTATGCGTCATCGGTATGTGTGTAATTAATCTCGTCACGTTATAGCGAACATAATTGAATGATAAAACGCGTGACACTGTACGCAGCTTTGAACATGATGAAATTAACTGTCCGAAATGTATCGACATTATTGTTTTAAGATTACAAAAAATTATTATATTATCGTATTCAAAAATTCAAACAATAATTTTACTTAATATTAATAAATATTAAACTATTATTATACTAATGTTGATTATATATAAACTGACTGTATATAATAACTGCACAAGAGTATAAAATTATAGAGAGTATTATATTATTCTCATAAAAGATGATTACGATCATATTACTTCAAAATATCAATTTACAAATTATCTACGCACGACAGCAATATTTAATATCCGGCAAATGGCGATAGCCGCGCAATTAAATGAAGAAGTGTTTTGTAAAAAAAAAAAGGGAGATCGGGATTTTTTTTTGCGAAGAACTTTTTCTTTTTACGAGGAACGCGCGTAATAAAGAGAAGCACAAATTTACACGGTGTAATTACGGGAGGGATCCCGGCTTCGAAGATCTACCTATGTAGTCCCGCGTTTTACATTAATCCTATCCGTCGAATCCCTCCGGGAGAGAGCTTGAACGTTTGTCTCTCGTCTCTTGTGCTTTTTACTCTTGTCGAGTGATAATGCCGAGAGCGCGATGCGCCTCGTTGCGTTCGCAACTTGTTGCATCCGGATCTGGACCGTCTCTCGGCGAAGTGCGCTCTTCTTCTCGCCCTACGGCGCCAAATAACCTTCCCTCGCGTACGCTATTCTCGTGTCATGACCTTTTCCCGCGACATTATCCACGCGAAATTACTGCATTCAATGATTCTCGCCTCGTTCCTGGTCTCCGGTCAGGGATGAGCCGTGAAGTCGCGACATATCGGAGAAAGCTGCACTTTGCCACTCTCATTTCGCACTTCCGCAGATTCAAGTGATCTCGATAGTGTCTCTCGATAAAAGCGAAAAATGAAATCGCCGCACTTCCGAGCCGCCGCGAAGTGGAATAAACGAAGATCAATCGTAAAAATAAAGAGATTATGTGAAAATAAAACTCAGAACTATTTTGATCTGTTTTTTTTTTCTTTAAAAAAAAATGTGTAAATAATATATTTTCTAATAATTACTTGTTTAGTTGATTTTCACTGACATAAATCACTATATTTTTGGATAAAATATAAATATATAAGATTATAACTTTAATATAATCCGTGTACTTTCTCAAAAAATAGCTTTTGACTTTTTTTTTTTTCACGTTACTATCGTTCGAATCTTACTTTAGCTTCTGTGACATTTATCCCTAGCGAGAAGAAGGCAAGTTGAATCTGACCAGAAAGCGAGAGAGAATTTTTTGGGGCGACGTCGAGAGAATAATATATTTTCCTCTCTTATAAAATGTCGTATAGTTTTCTCTCTTTTTTCTACATATTTCACCCGACGATACCATCGGCTGTCTCTAATGCAAAAACTTAAAGCAAGTACGCGGGGCGTACACGCGAGATTGTAATTCGCAAGGACATTGGCGATAGCCAACTATACCAGAGATGGAGAGATGCTCGCGAGACGAAGCTCCGCAACCGCAAATTCGCTGAACGGGTTAAAGATTGGACGATGTACAATATATGCCACGGTCCGCACGATATGCGTTCCTGACGCAAAAGTTTTCCCATGCATACTAATGGTGCCCATGAGGCAGCTACGCGATATGCACCTGGGATAATATTTGGATTCGCCTTGTAAAATGACGGCGTATATGTGCGCCAGGATATCGATATATGTATTATATGTTCTCGTAATCTCTAGTTTTTCCACAAAGAGAAATTGCGTCTCCCTTTTGCATTTTTATAGTTGAACGATGTGACACTAAACGAGTGTAGACGCAATTCTACACTCTCAGAAAGGATTTCTGATAACGAGACAAAAAATATTCTTGACATATTTAATCGTATCGTAACCTTATGCGGTATAAAAATAAAACAATTTTAAAATTAAATCAATAATTCCTTTTCTTCTCTCTCGAATTAAATAAGATTGTCTTATTATCTTGAGACAAGAGTAACATATACAAATCTAAGCTTATATATTCTTTCATTTAGAATAACTTGATGTTAGCGCCACAATAGTTGGCGCGAAACCGATACGCGGTGGCGTTACTAGGCATTTTATTCTAGATTTAAGAATTTTCCATTTAAGATTAAAATATTCCTTTTTCAATAATAAATATGATTGTCGCTATATCGATCCTATTTTATGATAGATTGATGAGTAATAGCATTAGATCCGGAAATCTTTTCTGTGGGTGTACGTATACGTACACGCACACAATGGAATTCGTACGGATTTATACAGAAATAAATATTGCATATTTATGTAACTTTGTGTAATTTTTCTTAGAATATAGTTATATATAACTGCTAATTTTTTAACCAGAAAAATAATTATGCGAAAAATACAATTATAGTTTTGCTTTGCTTTTGTATACGTTATAAATAAATTTTTTTAGGCAAAAGAAGAAATAAATTTAATTTAATAATTTTTTTGAGAAGGAAAATGTGTGTGCGTGTATGTATGTTTATACGCGCACTATGTTTACGTTAATTAATTTTATTTAATTATTATTACTAAAATACTTAACATATATGTATATCTATGCATATATATCCTTCTTTTAGATTTATATGATTTCTAAGGCTTTTTCATTCTTTTGGATATACATTACATAAATATTATATATATTATATACATAACATATATATGACGATATTATATTTTTCATGAAGTTTGCAGTTACAATTTTTTTGTACGCTTTGTATATGCATATACGGCCTTTCTCCTAGATTTACATAATTTCTGAAGTATTGTATTTCTCCGAAGATATAATCTAATATTCCAATATTAATACATAATGACATATATCATAATTTTCATAAAGTTTACAGTTGCAGTCTTCTTGTATACTTAGTAGAAATAGACCTTTTTTCAACAAATTTAAATTTTTATCAACCTTCTTCATTCTATACGAAAATCTTTGCAATCTTTATCTCACGATTGTTGTACTTAAATAAGATTGATACGACAGCGCGCTATTTCTAAAAAGCATTTAATTTCTCGTTGTTTGCTCTCCCTCGTTACTTATTTAAAATAGGTCAAAACTTCATTAACCTGTTCAACTATGAATTGCGACTCGCCAGTTACTATATATCTCGCGTTGTAATTAACGGTGCGCGATGAAAAACGCGATGCCATCGGGGGGTCGATCGAAGTTACACCGTCACCGTCAGCGTTCGAGATTTTAAGAGGGAAATTAAATCCGTAAAATTTTCTATACTTCGACGCACTTTGTGACGCATGTGAAACCTCATTTTCTATCTCTTTCCATATGCAGTTGCTGCGGAAGATCTTGAAGTTAGTATAGAAAACCTTTTTCATAAAATTCAATCGAACCGCTAAAATGCGTGTTTTAAAAAGAGAGGGAGAGGAGAAAATATATACATCAATGCTCGTGTAATGCACGGCTTTCAGTTTTGTCAAATGTTAAGGTCGCGAATAATCGATAAATTCGAAGAATGGAAAAACACTTTTTCATCGAACAAAGACGAAACCTTCGATACAATGTCGACTTTAACGCTCGTAATTGCTCATACGAGTCAAGTAAATAATATAATGATAAGCCGTAGCAATAATATATCGATCTATAAATGTAGATAACAGGATGCATTCAAAGTCGATCTAAAGGATTAACAATTAAAAGGATTAACTATTGCTTCGAGTCTTGCAAAAGACGATATTAATATTAAATAAAACATACAATGATTATATAACTGAAATTATATAACTTTGAAAAGATAAATAAGGGAAGTTTTTGCGAATTCTATATAATTAATTAACATATTATTTTCAACAGAAAAAAAAGATCTCCTTTCTTTTCAAAATATCTTATAAATGGATTGCTTCTATCTCTCCACTGTAACAAAATTCAATTTTTAAATCCCACTTGTGAATAAAATAAACTCAAACAAATGAAAAGAGGTGAAAAATATGAGACAGAAACGTTATCGACAAATGCGAAAAAAATGTATAAAAAAATAATATAAAAGTCGAAGAGTTAGCATTCGGCGAATGTACGCGACCGTACAATATCAACCATCGTGATGTATATTTTTAATTTAAGCGAAACTAGAAAATGATATCAGAAATTTATAATATAACACCTCTCGCGGGGAAGCAAGACCGAGTATCGAAGCGACGAACAAAATTGTAATTAGCATAATGCAGCCCTTGTTGCAACCTCGTTGCCAAGCTTGATAAGATATCGCGAAAAAGACGACGAGCACGTGCCGTCGACACGCCAAGAACGGACTTAGCACGTGGTCGGTAATCCTTCACGTGGTCAGCTTTGCATTATGCATGCACGCAAGTCAATTTTCTCTTTTTTCGCCCAATATAGTGTGTATTTGCAAAGCTCGTTCAATCCTATCGATATCGGACAAATACTGAAATATATCGCAATGAATAATTGCGTTTTTTGCAAATAAATAATCCTATGCTTTTGTTCTAAATATTCGATCAAGCTTGTGCAGAAATATTGTAAACTCGCGACATTCGAATAAAACGTAACGATACGTCATGCGATGCATTTTGTAATTGTTAACTTAAAAGATAAATAGATAGATATATTTCTTTATCCCACAGCACGAACATGTTTTAAGAGACACCCGACAGGCGCATAAAAAATATTCGTGATTTTAAACAAACAATTTTATGTACATGATAATTATAGTGTGATACTAATGATATTAATAATCATACAGAAATATAGGACATCTATTATATTTATATAATTTATACAAATCCAAATTCTTAAAATTTTATTTTTCTTATTAATATTACGTTCATGTGAAATTTCTCCCTCGTGTGATCTTTATTTACCTGATTTCCTGACGTTCTTAATATCAATAATAAAGTTAAATTATATAATCTTGTTGCGCTCTTTTTACATTTAATGAATGTTGATGTACATAATATTTATAAAATACAATAATTTTTAAACAACGCATAGTTGTATTAGTAATAAGAACAAGATGCTTGTAGCTATAATTAATAAGTTTTGCTCATTTTCTGGTTACAGGGTGTATCGAACGCGCTGCAACAAGACGCATATGCATCACCAGTGGGAGATCTGGCAGTTGTGGCAAGATATTTGGAAAATCGCAGTGAGTATAAGACAAAAAAGAAACGATTGACTTGCTCGTTAGGAAGAGACGAGAGAAAATGTCTAAAGATAGAAAAACATACAGCAAATTTTATTTTTCAAAATATCAAAGTAGCTTTCTGAAAACAATATTGCAAGGTTATTAAAATGGATATATCTTTTAAATCAAGTAAAACATACAAATATTGATGATTACTATTACTATTACCAGTACTATTTTTAATCAATGTCTTTTATTTCTTTTCCGTTTTTTTAAATTAATTTTTAAATTTTTTTATTATCTCAGCCAAATTTCTTTAATCTTTATTCGCGCGTGTATTTGTCTTTAATATATACATAGATAATAGTTTCTTTATTCTTTTCATTAGAAGATTGAATTTATAAATAAAATCAGCAACAATATTTGAAATAAAATATATAGAGATAAAGATAAATATTTTTGCAATTATCTGCATTTTAAATGTGTCGTAGAATAATTTTTGTATAATATACTCTTGTACAAATCAGATACTACTCCTCTCTTTCTCTCTGCTTTTGGTCAATACAATAAATAATAAATACATAAATAAATTCCGTCTAAAATCCGTTCGCGTTATCACGCGACGGACATCAGCAGACACGAATAAAACCGAAAAACACAGGTCATCTTACTTTCAGAGAAAAACGTTTTATCATCGTGTACTTTTTACAAGTACACGCGATTGATACGTTAAGTGATTCGTCACTGTTATTAATTTTTTTACTTTTATTTTAAACATATTGAATATACATACTCAGTGTACGCATTGGCTAATTATAGTGAATTATGTATTGTACCGGGGAAAAAAACAATGCGTGATCGATACCGCACCGAGGCTACTATACGTAAAGAATGATCCTTTGCCCTTTGATGTATCACTTTTATACTATACGATCTATGAACGGAATTGTGCATTAAAATCATCTGATATATTTGATATCAGTCTGATATATATTACCCATATTAATATTCACGTTATATACTTTAATTAATTAATAAAGGAGTGTCGATCGATTATGTTAACATATTGCCTGAAATAGCTTGATCATATCACAAAATTATAGAGTGAATTAAAGTTAGTATTAAGTAATTACATATTAATATCAAGACAAATATAATACTATTGTGGAATGAAAATATTAGAAGAGGAAAAAAAAGAAGAAAGAAAAGAATTTTTCCATTTTACCGAATGTCGTATATTTTGTTTTGCAGATATATAATTATACAGAGAAGACATAAAAATTATATATATAGAGTTGGAAACTGCATATTTCTGCATATTTCTATTTACAATGCTTTCCGTGAAAAAAAAAGAGAGATAATGAAATTTTGTTAAAAGTCAAAGCTTTTTAAGGAAGAAAGAGAAATAAAGGGCTGAAAGAAAATGATATGTACATAGAATATAAATTTCCTTCTAACATTTCTAATAAGATTTAATGCTGTAAAATCCAAATTTCTTCCACGATTGAAATTATTCATGAACATCGCAGTTTTATTTCATATGGTCGATAGGATATCCGATCATCCGATCAGAGTGCATCATGTTATGTCGATCAATCATTGTCTTGACGTGAAATGTGATTATCAAGATTAAATAAATAATAAATTGTAGAGCGTTTCAACGCACCAAAGGCTATCTGATAGATAGAAAATGTCATAGAAACGTGGTTTTATGACGCGATTATCACGATGCACCTCTTGATTGCATTTTATGGTTCGATTATAAAGCATTACAATTCAAACATAAAGTGATTCTACAAGATATCTACATTTACTGGGGAAAACAAAACACGAGAAACACAATAATTAAATTGGCCGTTTGTATCCATTTCAATCAGTTTAAACTTTATTAATTTAAAAAGATACATGAACAAGCAACATCGACGTCGATATTTTAACAAAATAACAACATATGACATCTATAATTAATTTCTGAAAACTCTCTTGCAAAAAAAAAAAGAGTAATTTATATATACAGAAACATTTTCTTAATAATAGATTAGAAATAGATACTGGGAGAATGAAATATGTAGAATATTGATTCGTACACAAATTACTTTTGAGTCGATTTTTTGTAAGATCACTGTACGACATAAATATTCTTATTCGACTGATGAGATACGTATTAATTAAATAATAATAAAGCGTCTTCCGTTTCCCTCGGCAGGTCTAGTACTTGAGAATTATATTAATATTTAGTATGAATGAAACATTCATACAATGAAACATTGATACGATCGGGGGTCATGAGCTCGTAATTTAATAATTCACGCATTTATTTACATTGTCATTTCGATGCTTTCGATCCTGATATTTTCGCTTTAATACGCATCCCCATTTATCATTTATTATATTTTTATATTAGACTGTGCTCATTAATTACACACATCTATGTAAAACACGTGTGTCTGACAATTCGAGAAAAATCAGACCAAAAGTTTATATAAACTAAAATCGAATCTGCGTATTTTGATACGCGTGGGAGATTTGCGATCAGTATAAATCACGCGACGAGAAGAGATTCGTGAGTGTGTCAAGCGGGCATAAAATTGTCACGTACGAAATGACGTACACGCGGATTATCGATAACATCGTCGACGAACCGGTGTAGATAGAAGGTAAGCGTGTATAATAGCAGTTTAGGCATGAAAATCGGTTAATGTCACCAACCTTCGCGCATGCCACGACAATGTTTGCCTCGCATGCTTTTGCACTTAGGTCTCCCGTAACTTTTACTCAAACTCCTGCTGCACGATAAAGTTCGCCCCATACGCGCGATTCTTCGACAATTTTAATGGCACGCATAACTCGTCTGCATGTATTATCGTGTAAAATAGCACAGCATCGCGCGATAAGAAAATTGAAGAAAATGGTGTATTATTTCTAACAGACATTTTGAAAGATTGATTGTTAATCGTTAAATTATCACATTAATTAATGTGATAATTTTGCATGTATTTATCATATTCAAACAATATTTTTAATTTTCGATAAATTCATAGCTCTTCGGGCATTAATTTATAACGCATGACATATAATTGCATGAATCACGATCGTAAATTGATATCGCGAATAAATGTAAAACGAGAATTGAAACCAATAACATGTTATTTTGGTGAATTCATATTTTGATAGAAAATTTAGATAGATACCCTGTATATTATATTTTTCTTTGTATTTATTAGATTATTTATTATTAATATGCATATGTAGTATTGAAGATCGCGGTGTAATTAACAGCGTAGTATAAATATTTTAGTATTCAGTATTGCATTCACCAAAATAATATCGATTTTGATACCTGATGGAGAATTATATTAATTTTATTATTTCATTATTACAGGAACGAATCAGGCAACGGAGCGAAACTCGGATCAGTTCGACGAATATCGTGTGAGAGATATTGACAGACAACTCAGACTTTTAATAAATAAATTAACGGATCGCTTGGCTCAACATTCTGCCAATGATGAACGATTACTCGATGCAATCCGAGATAGAGTTGCTATTCGTGATGAAATCCTTAATTTTCCAAATGTCAATCAAGAGAATGAACGATTAGACCATATTGATGATGGGCACCAAGTGAGAAATCTCGATCAAATCGGTGGTGGACATCTTGTGAGAAATCTGGATCAGATTGGTGGCGGACATCTTCTGAGGAGTCTGGACCGAACCCGCAATGCACAAGTCGCGGGGAATCTTGATCCGATTGACGGTGGACATCTTCTAAGAAGTCTGGACCAGGGCCAAGGTGCACCGTTCGCGAGGAATCTTGATCATATTGGCGGTGGACATCTTGTGAGGAATCTGGATCAAATCGGCGGTGGAAATCTGGTTAGAAACGTTGATTCCTCAAGTGCAGAAGCAAGACGGCGCCGCGTTGATCAGTCCGTTGCACAGCGCATTGCAGCAGTCTCGAGACAGCTGCAATTAGCGCGGAGCTTGGATCGAGCCAGGAGCAACAATCGCTTGAAAAACATTGAGCAAATCGACGGTGGAAATCTTGTGGGAACCAGGATTGATTTAGCCCGATTGAACTGAATCCAAAAAGATCTGCAGAATATGAAGAGGAAGAATTTATTTAATGGCTTAAAAATGATCGTAAATGCGAGAGATAACTAAATTTATTCTTTACGACATTATTTCTGATTTCCTAATTATTCAAGAATTATGTATACTTTATGTAAGCAATTGGAATCAATTAATCATATTCAATAAATATGCATACAAAGAACACGCTTTTCCTCTCTCTTTATTTTGATATAATTAAAAATTTAAACAAATCACACAAAATAATAATAAATTGAGAAGTTAAATTCAGGAAAAGAGAACGCGCACGTATGGAAAATATAAAACGAATTTAATTCACAATTTTATTTTTTACTTTTTGTCGCATAATATATTTTTTATCTATTTTATAGAATATTTTATAGAAACAAGATATACATTAATTCTCTCTCTCTATATATATATATTATATATTTTAAAGATTTTAAAAATATTTTCTTAAATAGAAATTGAATTCGAAAATATATATGTTTCATAATATGTTATTAGAAAAGATGTAGAGCTTGAATTTTTTAATTTATTTTTTTTTTTTCAAAGAGTGTGTTTTTCTTTCAAAATATTAATTATACAAGTTGCTAAAAAAAAAACTCAATTTTAAATAGACTTCCGATATATACATTTGATCCACAAATGCGTGACGAGCGATATTATTTCGTTATAATAATCATCGAATGAACTGACTGATTGCTTTACAGAAACATCAGAGTATTGACATTGTAGTTTTTATTGTTTTTTTTTTGTTTTAACAAATATATAGCAGAAAGAGTAATAAAATTCTATCTATAAGCGTATTTATATATACTCTTTCCAATCCGATCGTTTGATGTTCATATCTTTCTTGTAATATTATCCAGTCTCCCACATTAAAATCAACGTAAACCTAGTACAGTTTTTTAAAATGTTCAAGATGCAGGCAATCGCAATTTAGATGCTCATCTACTGCGGCAGACACGTCGAGGATTGGATTCGCTATCTGGGGCAACCTTTGGTGAAAACAAGAGATACATACCTCTCAGGTAAGATGTTATTTATTGATTCGCATATATACGATATTTAATGATAAAATGAGAGTTCATTTAATGAAAGCTTTCACTTAACTGAAAGTTAAATGAAGCTTCCATGAAACAAATTTTTAATCTCCGGCGATTTATTAGATATTGGATTGAAAAATATTTAAGGATTTATCTCAGAATATATTTCACAAATATCTGATAAAACAAAGATATATTCAAAATTAAATCTGTAATATATAATTTTTTTTTTCTGTAGAATATGCATTATTAAAGGATATGTATAAGTTTCTTGAAAAAAATTACTTATATCTATTAATTTCTTTTTAACCAAAATTATGTAATTTGCTAATCTTTCTTTCCGCACGCGTTTGTCCACGTTAATATTCTTACAATGACAATGAGAATATTCTAATCAAAAATTGGTTTCAAGAATTGTCAAAGAAACAAATTTGGAAAATCGAGTATAACTCGAAATAAAACTATTTAAACTAGAATATAAGCAGATTTAATTATAATTTGCGCAATTAATTAAACAAAAGTTTTAATTCAAACTTATAAATTAGAATCGCAGATTAATATGGACTCGATTTAATATGCGCTCTTTTATTAATATTAGTACATAAATTTGCTGCACATAAAAAAAGCATTTGATTTCTCCTGCAGAGAGACAACTAAATTTTTTCTACGTAGAATGAGATAGAGCATCTTTGAATTTGTTTCTTCAGTAGTTCGTTGAATAAAAATATTTTTTCTGAATTTTTTATTCCACGCGTGTAAATGTTATTTTTATTCCCACATCTTTTTTTTTCAAGGACTCTGAAATAAAACAACCATCATATTGCCAGTTGTGTTCGATTATATATACATACAGCTCGCCACATTTTATTTACATCCTCTACATTTTACATCCCCTCGCGATCTCTCGTCACTTTTCTATATATTTCTCTACCTGCCCCGACAATAAAAGTGTCATTTTATTAAAGAGTTACACGCAAGGGGCTCAATTTCCTTATCAAATTTGATATATTCGCTTTTTTTGATCGCGTTTCTGTCGGCGATTCTACCACAAACGCGAACTTGATCATTGCCTTTCCGCTCAAGTTTATACAAACGCTAGACAACGAATACCGCTACAAATATTCCATTACATTACCTGATCTAACGAAAAAAGTGAAACGTTGAAATAAGAGGTAAAATGCGTGTTATTTACAATCCTTTTCGCGATAACAAAAGTTTTATTCTACGACGAAAAAAGAAAAATTTTAAAAAGAAACTGACTCCATTATTCGTAGTTTTTCCGATATTGAATAATACTTTTGGCCTTCAAAATATATATCTATCGCTACACAATTGTATCAAAGTTTTCTCTCTATCCAATTTTTTGAACTATTTTCATTTTAGACAGTGTTCCGATAAAATTTTTGCACTAACTATAGCCCTTTCGTTTAATGCCACCGTTTTTACAAATTCCTGATATCAGAATACCATTGCAGGTATTCAATTACATTCATCCGATCTCGCTAAAAGAAAAAAAAATAAATAAAAGAGAATTATGCGTTAGTAACGATCATATCTCAATTCTCGCGGCTGACTACGAGTCGATATTTCCTTCATCGTGTCTGACCAATTCCGGCAATAACTCCTCGTTTGAGTATTTTTGACCATAACTACTTGCCGTATTCATAGCAAGAGATTACTTATACGCGCTATTATTATATAACAGTTTTTATCTTTAAAGAAATCTGAAAAGAAATAAAATATAGAATTATGTTCAATTTTTGACTTATTAACTTATTTTTCTAATTTAAAAAGTGTGCTTTGATAAAATTCCATTTAATTTATATTTTTTATAAACATATCTCTCTCTGAAAAATTTATTGCTTTTTCAAAAAATAAAAAAGAGAAAATTTCATCTCTATGTTCCTATCTTATATTACATCCAGCTGAAAAGTAAAATATTTAAATAAACAAGTTATTCACACAGATAATGTACATAATATGCTATCATATGGTCATTATTGTAGGCGATTCGGCGCGATAAGCTTACAGCCAGGTAATTTCGACGAGATCGATCGATCGGCGTTCGATCGTTTCTCCAAGAGGAATATCGACGAGATCGATACCGCGTTCGACAGCTTCTTCAAACGGAACTTCAACGAGATCGATCGGGCTGCTTGGAGCGTATTCGTCAAGAGGCTCAATAATTATCTTGCGGACAGGCAACGACGTTAATTGGCGCGGGATACAAGAGGCGGGAGGAGAGAATAACAGGACGAAAGGACGCGAGGAAAGGGCAAAGGGTAAGGAGAAGCGCGAGAGACATTGCTGACACGCGAATCGCGCGTTTCAGAGAACTCGTTTAAGTTAAACTTGTAAAATTTTAGCAAAATTAATTCGACTTGGCAAATTAGGATCATCTCTTCTGCTGCCCTTTAAGAACGAACTTATTCGATGTGAAATATAAATGTTCGTGGGATTGCTTTTCTCGCAGTCATTGAGCACTCTTTAATTAATGAAAGATTGTTCAACATAATTTTTAGTTTCCTCATTTAGAATCGTTAGATTGTGTATTTTCGACCAGAAACTAAGCTAGCAGAAAAATGGCGATTATTTCATTGCAAAGTATTTATAGTTATCAAAATATCTAATAAATAAAAAAAAATTAAATTTTTTGCAAACTCTAAAAATAAATACGCAAGTCTTTCATGTATTTTGATTAATTTTAACTGAGCTTTTATAAAAAAAAATATATTATTTTTGAATAATATATAGTGTATTCTTAAGATATTTTTAATAGCAAAGAATTTAAACGCTTGCGACAATTGAAGGCCTATTACAAAAATTTCGTTAAATGTAAATCAAATCCATATTTGTCATAAAATCTGTAGCTAGCAGAATATCCATATTAGTGTATTAAAATACCTCTTATTATAGATAAAATATGTGAATCAAACGAAAAATAAAAAAATGTAAGGGGCTTATTTTGTTTGATTAAACATATGACAGATCTTACTGGACAGATAAAAATTTTCCGAATGAATCAGAGAAAATTAATCGCCATTTATTGATTCGAAAATAATTGTTAAATAAAATAGTCGGATTTATTTCAAAGATGCTTTTATATATACTTCTACTGTTGCAATCTTTGACGACTCATTGAGACACGCTATGCCGCAAAAAAATAACTAATTTACGTTCTAATATATACGGCGTGTATATATTGTTACCGTGTAATTAATTGTATATACTAATTTTCAAATTAATGTGTGAATTTCGGAATTATATTGCGCAAAATTATAAATACTCAAATCTTAGGAGCGATTAAGAAACGTAAATGTAATGGAACGTCGTTCTTCTTTGAGAGAACTCATTTGAGAAAGAATCTCGATAGCGTAAAGAAATACTGAAAATATCTTTATGTCCAAAGCATGTGACCTGGCAAAGATGTTTCTTCGCGATTAATCATAAATTAAAACAGTTTAAAGTCGTTACTTTGACGAAATTTGATCGATTAAGTATCATATAAAATGTATTACGTGGTTCGTCCTCTCTACTCGTATACCTGTCACTCTGTAAAAAAATGTACTATCTAAATAAAGAGAACGATAATCAATGACTAACCGATTGAAGATGTAGCATAAAAAGATTGCTGATGTTAAGAAATTTTCAAAAGGAACAATACAAAATTTAACAATAAGTGACATTTTATTTATTTGGAAAGAGAAAAAAAAATAAAACTCTTGATTTTATACAGTTACTTTCTATATGATACACACATAATATAGCGTGTATATTTTGCAATGTTAGATAGCTTTCTCAGTAAAAGATAATTTCGCGAAACTATGACGTTTACAACCTTTTTATGCCATCTTCAACCATCATGATCTCTTTCATCACATATTCTTATATACACACACACAAAATTTCGAAATTTTTAAAAGAATTAAAAACCTACTAAATATATAGAAAACGTTATTTATACTTATTTATATTTTATTTTACATATATAATTTTTTCTGCGATTTTTTTTAAAAAACGTAGACAATCACCAAGAAAAGAAATCGAAAGATCACGAAACAAATTTATCCGATAATTATTTTAAGCTTCGCATTTCCAGGACGGCCGAAAGCCAATGGGTTTTGTATAAATTTCCGCCGCTCTTGGATCGTTCAACAATTGCACTTCCGGATAAGCGGGCGTACGCGGTCTCTCCTGTTTCTCGAACGTTGTTACGTTGGAGATATTGGTAATATCGTACGACTGCGACGCGAGGAACTTTGAACCCGCAATTGGATTATGTGATTCCTTTAACCCTACGGAAGTATTCGTCGATATCCGCAATTTCTTCGGCGTTCGCGGACGGTCAGATTGTTGCTGCTGCTGCTGTTGAGATTGTTTCTTCCTCGTCGCCATGAGTATGCTCTTGACTTCCTCGTTGATGTCAGCTGGTGTCTCGATCCGTACGTTCTTTGTATTGTGATCCATTCGCACCAGCTGATAAAGAGAAACAAAATCGTTAACTAATTAGCTACAATATATTAAATTATAAGCTAATTTAAATATATGACGTCTTTAAATAGCTGAGGAATGTATTCTGAATTTATTTTTTTGCAATTCTTTGCTTTTAATGACAATTTTGATATAAAACAACGATAGCGTATATTTTATATATTTATGATATTTTTTCTAAAATATGAAAATTTTTATACATTTTGAAAAGAAATTTTTGAGAGAGAGAGAAAGAGAGAGAGAGAAAATACGCCTATATACATAAAAAGAAAAGTTGAAATGTTTATCTCTATTTATCGTTTATACCTCGATCAATCCTTCCTCCAGCTCGGAATAACGTTGCAGCAGCAATCCTATTTTCGAACTAAGCTTCGTTAAATGATCGGTAATGGATAATTCTCTGGCGATGTCCTCCTTCATCTGTACAAGCAATTTCAGCAAATATTGCTGTGTCATACTATTCTTTCAATTGTGTTCTTCGGATAATTTAATTTAAAGTACCTGATCCATTCCCTGGGATACCTTCGAGCTAATATAATCGAGACTCGCGCGTGATTCAGAAATCTATCGGTTGATAATATTATTTATTAATATTATTTCAATATTATTTGAAATATACGTTATTAATCTTAATTCAAGCTAAAGATTCGAACTATTCGCAAAATCGTAAATTAAATTAATGTATCATTTGCTTTTGTGCAATATTACGATCGAATTGAATCTCTCAGCTTCAGCCATAATCTGATAATGTGCTCTCATCACGCGGAAAAACTGAAAAATGTCACATTATTTACTACATATACTTTCCATATATAACCAAGAATTTATTAAGTAAATTTATATTAAGTATTATATTCATTAAGTAAATTGATCCATTGCAATTAAAATATGCAATTTAAAAAAATATGTTTCCTTTATTATATCCTTTCCTTATGCTTGGAAATAAAGTAAATATAAATCTCAATTCTTCTCTCGATAAAAGATTATATAATATACGCAATATTTTCTTATATTTCAGAAATTTTACATGTAAATATAAAAATTGCAACTTACGCGTTGACACATGTACAACACAATAGCCGCGTTTATTATCGCAAAAATTACGCTCGTAAAAAAGCGATATATCAGATACATAATTATCGTTATTACAATAAAGAAATTTTAAACGAAATTTTTTTCTTAGATATTAAAAAATCATATTCAAACAACATCAAGAAATGACGAATCAGAAATTTTCTTTTCTTCATGTAATGATCTGCCAAAAATTCCAGATTCAACTGAAGTTGAGTGAAGATAATCGAAAACGAGTTACAACGAAAATGAGTTACAATGAATAATCAATACTAATAAATATAAATATAATAATTAATAAATTTATGTTTTATTATATTTTACTAGATTTCAATCTGAATAGCAAATTAGGATTTAATTGGCGAAAAATTTAAAGTAAAGTTGAAATATATATTTGATTCGAAGCATTGTTAGAGAAATTATTATTATTGGTAAAGATTGCAACAAAGTAATAATTTAGAATGTTTATCCTTGTCGCTGCTTCGTACTTGAAATAATAAATGAAATCACGAGAAACGACGTTTCGATAAATCTATCAGCGCGATACAATTTTACATGCTGTTTATCGAAAATTGATTAATCATTAAATATAACGATGATAGCAAATTATTTTCTGATATTTGTCGCGATTGCGTTTTGAAAAGGAATTCGATAATATACATACGGAGATTAATATAATCTCGCACTATTATTTCTGCGCTCGAATGACAGCAAGATGACCACGTGTCTTAACGATATGCCGCGAAAACAATAGCCAAATATCATACGACAATTAATTTATTACCGTCTTGAAATATCCAATATTTTGTAATATAAATTTATATTGAATATTTTTTATGCCTTATTACATATTAAATTAATTTCGATGATTGTGTGTGTGTGGACCAACATTACGTATAAAATACCAACATTAATTTAAAAAATATAATTTATTTTAGTTTGATTAAAACACTATTTGTGCAAAATTAATTTAAAATTTTATTTTAACAAAGTCATATCAAGAGAAAAGACATTCTTATATATATTAAATATATAGAGTTTTATCCATCTTACTACATTGCATGTGTTGCGAATGCGCATGTGCAAGGAAGAAAAATTTTCTATTTATCTATAGTTATCTTGGCACGCAGGTATCTAATATATACCTCTTCATTATTATAAACTCTATGATCATAGAAATTCGAGGGTAAAAATAGGTAAAAATTTTGCAACCGTTGGTAACGCCTAGTTCGGGGATAAGATCTCAAGTTGGCGACATGATCGCGCGTCAGAGTGTCCATCGGGCCCGCGCAGTGGTGCGAAAAACACTGTGCGCGACTGTGCGTGCGTGCGTGCGCGTTCCGCCCGTGGTATCAGCAAAAATATGCAAAAGTATGAGAAGCTCGAGAAAATAGGAGAAGGTGAGCTTTCGATTTTGCGAGCGCGTGAGAAACGCGGTGCGGTGCGCGTCATCGGGCGTCGTCGCGACGTGGCCCTGGCGTGTCATGTCGTATCGTTGCCCCGCATCTGTGCGTCGCGCGGCCGCCCGGTGGACGCCCCCCTCCCTCTCCCCCTCTTATGTTGCGTGCTGTCAACACAACACAACATAATACCGTGCCGCCTCCACCTCCCGACTACGACTCTCGCTTTTTCTTCTTTCCAGGCACTTATGGCACCGTGTTCAAAGCCAAGAATCGCGAGACACACGAAATCGTCGCGCTGAAGCGGGTGAGACTGGACGATGACGATGAAGTAGGTGATGTGCTTGTGCGATATTTGTAACTATGTATTTTTTTTCTTTTTTTTTTTCTCTTATTTCTTTACACATAATCTCTCCCCCTCGTCCCCCCCCCCCACTTGCTGTTTGCCGCGACACCGGCGTTCCGATTAATTTAATTAATCGATCGCTCGTGTTTTATTTATATAAGGCGACGCTCTCTCGTGTCGCGAAAATAATTCCCTTCAACGAAGGCCGGCAAAGTTCTCCTTGATATTAGCGTCTTACCGCTCGTGTGCTCTTTACGTGTTGCTCAAGGGTGTACCGTCGTCAGCTTTACGAGAGATTTGTCTACTGAAGGAACTCAAGCATAAGAATATAGTTCGCCTCTATGACGTGCTGCACAGCGACAAGAAGCTCACCTTGGTATTTGAACACTGTGATCAGGATCTCAAAAAGTATTTTGACAGTTTAAATGGAGAAATTGATTTGGATGTCGTTAAATCATTCCTGTAAGATACTTTATTTGTTTGGAAAAATCCATTTATTTCACTATGAGAAAAATTATTATAAATCTATATTTGCCTTCAGATATCAATTACTAAGAGGACTAGCATTCTGCCATAGCCGAAATGTTTTGCACAGAGATCTCAAACCACAAAACTTACTCATCAATAAGGTATGCAATTATATTTATGTTTAATATCTCTTATGTATATATTTCTGTAAGAAGAAATTGTTACTTCATCCAAGATTATATTTATTGTTTGAGAGAATTATTGGATCACAAGTAGAAAATTGTTCGCAGAACGGGGAGTTGAAGCTCGCCGATTTCGGATTAGCAAGAGCGTTTGGTATTCCTGTAAAATGTTACTCAGCGGAAGTTGTTACACTGTGGTACCGTCCTCCGGATGTTCTTTTCGGAGCAAAATTATATACAACGTCCATTGACATGTGGAGCGCGGGATGCATATTCGCCGGTAATCGTCATCCTTCTCTAAGAAATTCAGATCAATGTTTTATGAAACTTCTTTTCAAGTTTTTATGACATTAAAAACGTTTAGAAATTTATTTCTTTGTCTCTCAAAAAATATTCTAATTAATGAAGATTTTTTCAATACATGTTTCTAATTTTTTTTAATAACACTTTCATCTATATGTTATGCAATAAAATATAGATATATTTCGTTTCGATATGTCGCAGAATTGGCGAACGCCGGCAGACCGCTCTTTCCTGGATCGGATGTGGATGACCAACTGAAAAGAATATTCAAAATGCTAGGCACACCGACCGAGGAAACCTGGCCAGATTTAACGACACTTCCCGATTATAAACCCTTCCCACAGTACCATCCCACGCAAGGACTGGCACAGGTTACACCCAAACTCACTTCAAGAGGCAAAGACTTACTCCAGGTAAATCGTGTCATTTTTTTTATTAAAACAGAATTACAGCAGAAATTTGAAACATATAAATGCAGTTCTATTTAATATAGAAAATATTAGAGCAACACACAGTTAACTACATGATAAAATTTTCCATACGGTATCTAACAATTCTAATAAATCTATAACAAATCTTTAACCGAACGAAAAGCAATATGAAGTAAACTATAATGAGACTAGAATGCAGATGATTCCAAACATTGTAGGAGTATAAATATTTCGATCAGTTTTTTAGTTATGTTATTTTATACATAATATAAGAGACAAAACTACAACCAAATCAAGCCTTGATATAAAAAAAGAACTGTAAATAAAAGTAAAAATTTCGAAAATATAAAACCGTCTTTCTATATGTATATATAGAAAGTAGATCGAGAAAAATTGTAAAAGACAATTTTCCAAAATTATGACGTTTACAAGCTTTTTTATATTAAGGTTTTGATGTTATAAGTGATGTTATACCTGATTAATATACAGAGATTATTGGTGTGTAATCCGGCTCTACGACTGTCGGCGGAGGAAGCGATGACGCATCCATACTTCAACGACTTGAACCCTGCCATAAAGAATGACCGATGCCAATAGCGAATCATCCCTCTTAGTTTAGATCGATCGAGGACATTAGCATGCGTATACGATGCGCAGCGACCAAAAAATGCAGAAGAAATCACACCGGCAAAGATCGTTTGTTAATATATATATACATATATATATATTATATGCGCTCGAGATGAAGTGATTGCGAGAAGAAGTAGTAGGCACCGATAGTGTCTCATTGTTTTATAAAACGATACGGAAGAATCGATAAAAATCCTTAGTTTATTCTCTGAGAGCAACATCTTTGTATGTGAACATTCTACGAAAAGGAAAGACACAATGCATGATTTGCTGTCAAAGTCATGGAAAGACGAGTATGAAGATATACGCGAGATTAAGGATATAAGCGCGATTTATTTATTAAATAATTATTATATTAATAAATCAATATCTTAAATAAGTCTTAATTATCGATTCCCCTTCTTTACTCCATTATATGTATCCACATTGTCTACATCGCATCAAAGTGGAACCTATGCGCTTCTTGTAACTTCTCAATTTTATCCTCTCGCCTCTCCTTCCAGTACAAGGCAAGAATAATAGCCGTGATCAAGCCGCATGTACCAGTTAATGCGGCAGCGCTCAGCAGGATCAACTTACTAGGTGTGACGAACAGTTGAGCCTTCCATCTTGACGGTTCGGCAATTGGATTTGGTATCACAACCATTTGGGAGTTGGGAATGATTTGCGGCCATTCTCGTGATTTACCGCCAACCTAAAAAAAAAATTTTTTTTTTTAGATGCTGTAACATTACTCGAGATTTTTTACTAAGAAATTTAATTGCAAATCGAAGTTAATTAATGCTAAATTAGTGATTAAGTGTATATTATAATTTTTTTTCTACTTATAAGATAAAAAATCTATTTAAGTTCAGATTAACTTTAATTCACATCAGTATTATTAGCCTTAAGAATCAAATCATTGTCAAATCATGTTTTTTGACATACCCCTATTGTAAGAGTATCTACAAAATTGGGCGTTCTTCCTAAACCAAAGGTGGTATATGGCAGATTAAGTGAGAAATGCGCGCTTTGCGGTAACTGTGCGGCAATCGCGTTGCGAGGACTACCATCCTGAGTAGTAGTTCTGTACGCTATCGACGGTCCCGGCAGATTGGTACCGTAGGTCCGCTTTTTCTTGCCGAGCGAACCAGGCGAAATTGGATACATGCTATTGGTGCGTCCGGTGAGCACCATCACCTTAACAAAATTCGCGTCGTAGTCCAAACTATTCTTGAACGCCGCGGTGCGATACGAGTTGCTCGTCTTGTTAAACTCTACCAGAATCACATCCAGAATACCGTCCTGATAAAAGTCGTAAAACACCGCCATCGCGGTCTCGTTATAGAACGGATTCAACGCTTGCCACTTGATCTCGAAGGTACGATTGAAACCGTCACAGTTTTTGCACTCCACGTTCTGCAGCAGGAATGATTGTTTTCCGATGGAAGACTGCAAAGTAGCCAAAAGATCCGGATAGCCGTCCATATTGAAGTCGCCACCGCGGAGGGTAATAGTCTCCGTGTAACGATGACCGTCTGGCTTCACGAAACCCCACAATATGTTGTTGGGATCGCGGAAGTTCACTGGGAGATTATGCCAGCGGTTCTGGTGCATCATTATCGTGCAATTGGTGCAAGCCTCGTTAAAGCACAGTGGTAGAAGGAGAGCCATTTTGCCAGTTAATTCGAGGTCGAGATAGAGAGTCTGACCAAATTCAGTCCAAATATTATATGGGAGATAGATTTTGTGGGAAAACTGAAACCCTTGCTCGATACCTAACCATATCTCAAAGGACTTTTTCGTGGTTACCACGAGATCCGATAGAAAGTCATTATTTAAATCCAGAAAAGCATGGGAGTGCGGTGTTCTCACAGGGTCCAATGATTCGGTCTGATTCATGTTGATGATACGCGGGCTGGTTCTATTCTCATTGAATACCCAGAATACCCTGTTGCCGTGTTCGTCCACTCCGAAAAGATCAATTATCATATCTTGATTATAATCCAATGCCAATGGCTGATCGCGCATCTTTATAAGTGGAGACGATACGTTGCTACAGTTCAACTGGCCGTTACCGCCCCAGAGTATGTGCACATGAGTGAGCTTTTCCGAGAAATTGAAGGTCGTCACTAGAATATCCATGAAGACATCACCGTCAAAGTCGCCCGGTACTACGCTGGTCACATTATCCTTGAACGAGCAATTCAGATGCGGCGCAGGCCGCAATAATGGCTCCTGATCGGCCGCCAAGAATATCTCTACTGTCTGAATATTATTCGGTTTTCTGCGCAGCATAAATACATCCGTCAGCTCATCAGAGTTAAAGTCGCCGAACGCTGCCGGCATACCATCCAACACGTTACCGAATACGGCAGGTGTTATGTTGCTGCATCTCGCTGCCGTAATGAGCACAACGAGATGGACCAACGTTCGAATTGGCAGCATGATTTACATCCCAACGAATGACCTGCAATAATTGCGTGCACCTTAAAAATGAAGACTCTTAAGCGATAAAAATATTATTTTGATACAGCATGAAATTTTTAATGCAACAATCGTACTGCATGTAAAATTCAACGACGTACAGTCCACTTCAAATGATGATAAAAACAAAGAAATAAAAATTAATCACAGAAGATTCTAATAACAAAATAATAAAACAATAAGCCCAAAATGCCAATCATCTTTTTCCTCCATATGTAATATAATAAATATGTTTTTAAATCGAATCCATTTTCCTACATTGTGGCCAAAATTAGTATTAATTAAGATAAGGATTTTAAAAATAATATGAAGCTAAAGACGTAAAGGAGATATGAAAAATGTTGTCAGCTTGGTTATAAGTTTGCATCGCAGAAAAATAATTACTAAAATGACATATCATTATATTTTATAATAGTCTTTTAACAAAGGCATATGAACAAAATAAATTTTTTAAAAATTTTATTAAACTTGTGCGATGAATAATAACAAACAAAAAACATCACTCTTTTACAAGTCTATACTTAACCTAAAATAGTACAACAGAAAATTGCGTACGAATATGTAAGCAAAGCTCTGTAAACTAAAAATATATTTCTCATAATGTTCATATACTTACATTTATAAATTTTACTAATCAAACTGTAACGTTTCCGCTGGATATTATAAGAAATACGATGAGCAATACTAGATTATTATAGCTGACAACTGATGATTGATGACACATACTACACAAGTCAAAGTAGAGTATCATTCGAGATATGATTTTGCACACGAATGCACATAATATTAAGAAACTTTTTCTCCAAATGAATATATATTATAAATATTGAAAAAACAAATTTTATTTTAAGAGTAATTGTGACAGATACAAATATGTATATTATATTTATTATTCCAATTTAAATTTTCACGAATAATTTATCTAAAAAAAAAGTTTTCAAAATTAAAAAGATAAAAATTAGATGACTAGATAATGGAGAAAAATAATTGCGAAAGATAGGATGGAAAAATAATATTTATATCTATTGGATACATATGTGAAAATACCTGTACGATAGCTTCTTTCTTTTCAGCACCATCTACTTCTGCAACTATGTAGAAATCATTTTCGCAATTTCATCCTACTAATAATAATGAAAGTTTCCGATCATTATTAAAATTATATGTTCCTTTTAATATTTAATGCTCCATGTGCGCTTATATATGTATATATAAATATATATTTATATTTTAGTGTATATCACACATGTGCAAATTGGCATGTCATTAACACATATATTTTATTTGTTACAAAGGTACAAACGTTTTGTTAAAGAAAGTAGTGATTACATAAAAAAAAAAGAGTATAAGATTTAATAAAAATATGTCAAAATAATATTAAGCCAACAGCAGTTTATCACCAGTATATCTTAGATGTTATTTTATTTACTTGCAATTCTATTATCACATATATATATATATATATATATATATATATATATATATATATATATATATTTTACAATCCCAACAATAAAAATATTTTTAACGTTGTAACATCGCTAGAAGATCGCGTATTGTATTTTATGTACATCATATATAAATATTTGTATAAAAATATGAATTTGCAAAATTTTGCATTAAATGATTTTATCATACTTTAGTATTGGATAACTTCCTCGTTGTATGAATCTTCTGATGAATCTGTTTCTTCAAATCGATTTACAATTATAATTATTAATTGTTCATATTATCGCCATATCAGAAATACAGTAAAGTAATTTACAATTAATTGTTCAAGCTTATATGAAAATTTACATACTCGTAACATATTTGGAATAATTTTTACAAATATTTTGGTTTTCTGTCAGAATAATGCAAAAATTTCTTTTAACAATACATTAAGCGTGAAAAAGAAAACGCAACTTGTTGAAGGCACTTTTTTAAATATAACAATCACAAGATACTTGCATTAGATTATCATTCCCTCTATTTGCAATTAACGTACGTTGCTATCTAAATTTATTTCCAACCCTTTTACGCAAAGTTTATGCAAAATGACGTCGCAAGATAAATAAACCAATACAGGTGAATGTTTTTGATATAAATATTGTTTAATAATTCTTTTAATTTTTAAGCAATTTTTTATCATATCAGACTCATTCTCACGAGCAAAAAGATCTCGAGTATAATGTATAAGACCATCCTTCTTATTCTTTCTTTCTCAAAACTTAAAAACTGAATATAGAACAAAGTGTTTGTTCGAGATATGCTTAAGGAGATTGAATCTGTTTTGTGCGATTACGTATTTCATCGACGAGTCATCAACAATAACATTGATTTTCCAACAAATACAGCTTCGATATATCCAAAATTGTACAAAAACAGAAGAAATTTACTATCATTGTCAAAGTTGTTTGTGCAGCTTTTAAGGAAGAGAGACTTATCGATTACAAAAAAAATGCATTCTACTATACAAGCAGAATCTTTTTGTTTGACGACATCTATTTCTTGGTACAATCGAGAGATAATAATCTTTTTCCCGTCCTTCATAAACACTATATATAAATATCTATACTACATAATAATAACTAATATATATTCATATCTTATATGTATATATATCTAATAAGACTTTTATGCGCATGGTGCGCAAATATCTACACAACATATATAAACACCATTATTGTATTATACACACACTGTACTAGTCAATGCTAACGGCGCAACTGGATTCGAGGTAAAGTCTTCCAGACGAAGATGGGAATCTTCCTTTCATACCTTTTTCATTCACAGGCCATACGCACAATACAAAATGGCTGTAGTTGCGATAAAAAGGGATGAACAATGAGGGGATCTTTGCTCTAATACTGCTGCCACAAGTTTGTCAGATTACAAACGCAAATTATCTAACTTGAAGATAAACATAACAATAGAGAAACACTACAATAGATTCTTCTTCTGTATAATTTGTGGTAAATCTATTCAAATTTATCTTGTATACAAATCTCAATGGGTATACATATCGTTTTTTATAATAATAATAAGAAGAAGAATAAGAATATATATATTATTATTATTATAAAATAATATTATAATAATATATAAATATTATAATATAAAAAATGTGCGTTTCGTATTACATAGAATGGAAAGATAATATTGATAAGTTTTGTTCGAAACATGAAATTGACAAAGAGATATCTGATAAATTAATAGAATGCTCACTATATGCAAATCAAAATTTGTGTTTTAAAATATGTAACGTATAAGTTCTATTGTAGTGTTACGCAAGCATCACCAAGCATACTGTAAACAAATTTGACGTCACACTTTAAAGAGCTTAATGTTTGTTTCGCTTTCATTTACATATACAAAATAATATTAAATTTGACTTAATATCTATGTATGTAATTGCATAGATTGACTTAAAGAAACAATTTCGTGAACGCCATTTTTGCAATCGTCCATACCTGCGTTGATTCTTTTGTCATGACATATTTCTCTTCGCGGGCAAGTTTATGAAAGTTCATTTATCTACAAGCAATAATTTTCACTTTCTTTCTTTTTTTTAAGAATTATCTTCCATCATTCCTCTAGTATGCCAATTCTTAGAGTATGCCTTTTTCTAATTCTGTACAATATCCGAAATTATGTAAAAAATGATAAATTATAAAATACAACAAATGATAAATGAACTAAGCTTATAATAGTAGCTCAGCTGTAAGTGTATATATATATATATATTTATCTCTCTCTCATTCTCACACGCATACAAATCGTCCTTTACATGAAACATACATACTACGAAACTACAACAATTGATTTATAACTTTTGCAATCGAATACAAAAGTATGAAAACCTACAGTATGATTGCGATAATCCCTATCGAAAAATTTTATATCTCTTCATGGTAAAAAAGAAAGAAAGAATAATTTTGAAATTAACTTAAATGTTTTATCTTAATATATATTCGTTTTGAATTGCTAAATATTAGAGAGGGAATGAATGTACGCAGGCAGAAACGGCCAGATGGACACAATTGTCACGTCGACAGTGTCGATTTTCTTTTTTCGTATCGCCACTATCTAATCGGTAAAATATTTACTTGTCAATGTTGAGTTTCACTAATGACTTGCATCCCATCCAACTGCTTTTTCTCGCTCCTGTCATCGTCTTTATCCGGATTATCCCATACTTGCCTCTGCCCAGAAGCGCAAAATATATAGAATGTTGAACATATTATGTAAATAACAGCGCAGATTATGAATACAATCCTCCATTTTGCTTGCGTTGGCTGGAAAATGAAACAGTAATATGTAAATTATTATTTGATCACAATTCTAATCACTTAGCGGTTTTTTTAACAAGATAATTTTAATTACCGAATCATCGATGATCAGTCCAACAGTGATTGGCGCGAGAAGTCCAGCGAGATTGGCAATACAATTAGTAAAGGACATTAAAAGTCCGGCAAATCTCGGTGAGATATCGAGATGATTTACTTTAAAACCAGAATAAATAGCGCCATTCAGACCGACTCCCACTGTGATAATGGCTATGGTTGCCGAGGGATTGCAACCGGTGTATGAGGCAGCAATCAGCGCCACGGCCGGTGCATATTGGCCGATACTGTTTATGATCTTACGGGTCACTGTATGAGAGTATTTTCCTGAGGAGATCATCCAATCGGCGACATGAGAAATAAATATAGAGAAAAGCCACATAGCAAGATATGGAAGTGAAGAAAAGGCACCATTCTGAAATACAAACAATATTATAAATCCCATTTGAAAACTATAAAAAATTGTTTTTCTTGAATATCTTGTTCAAACATAATATTTACTTACGTTTTTAATGCTAAAATGGAGAATCTGTTTCATGAATGTCGGAAGTTGGGTCATCAGCGTCTCATATCCGTAATTCTGACCCATGTGCGCCATCAAGATAGCCCAGAATGGTAGCGAAGTTACAATGGACTTCCATGGCACGGGAGGCGATGACTAGATGGAAGAAAAAAATAAGAAACAACATTGCAACATTCGATCGATTACAACATCGTAAGAAGATGAAGAAATGGAGAAAAACTCACAGATATGCCGGCGCTACCCCAAAGAGAACTCAGTATGTATTTTTTTTCATCTTCCGAGATAGACGGATGATGCTCAGGATCTTCGTAGACCCATAAAAGGAACGCGATGCACCAAATGGTACCGATAACACCGAATACGTAGAAAATAGATGGCCAACCTCCTACTAATTGCCAGTCGGCTAATAGACCGCTCAACGGCATGGAAATTACCGTGCCGAACTGTGCACCTAATATCGGAAGGAAAGACAAAAATACAAAAAAATATGATTAGTGATGGTTATCAAATGTCTGAGTCTTACTTTGTCTCCAGACTATCTCTTTTTTTTTACCAATGAAAGAAAATCTTGTGAGAGAGATAGAATGGAAGACAAAGAATTGTTAAAGTATAAAAAAGATAACTCGAAAAATTGAAAAAATCTGGTCCACAAGTTTCGTCACAGCAAGAAGCGCGCACACATAGTAGCGACCCGATGCATCGAACTTGCTCCAGAGAGGAAGACACTCGCGCGGCGGATTAGCTCTCGACTTGGTACGCGCTCGATAAATCGCTACATAAAAGATCGCACTGAACGAGCTTACCAGCATAGACGAAGGCACCCATCCTGCTCCGTTCGTTAGGCGGTATCCACTTCGCCAGCAATGCGTGCGTGCAAGGCACAATAGGACCCTGCAATAGGGATTAATCCATTCCTATGGGGGGAAAGGAAATACACCCGTACAATCAAAAAACGTTCACACTCAAACGGATCCAGTAATCCTTTATAAGCTTAAGACTAACACTACACGCTAATATATCTATCTCTGTAAATAAACAGAGAGACTCTCTTAATTTTTTTTTTTTTTTTTTTTATTAGTCATAAAAATCTTTCAATGTAACAGAAGAAGAGCTAAAATAAGGGCACAAGGACCCTTGTAATGTGAATGTATATCTCTTTTTATGAAATTTTTCCAATGTAATAAATTCAAAATGATATACTTACGAGAAAATGAATGAAACTTCTGTTTGCAAATAGCAATAAGTATGTACTCAAATAATAGATAACCGATCCCGAAACATCACACATTCTCATCTTCGCTCTCTCTTCTTGAGTCTCAATCAAACTATCGTGTTACTATAGAACGGTAAAGAATTCGAAACATTACTTACCTCTCCTAAACCCTGGATAAAGCGAATGGTCATCAGCCACCAGTATCCCCAATACGCGGACGCGGGGACCAACAGCCCGAAAATCGAATTGATCAGCATGCCGATCCCGAGGAAGTATTTGGCGCCATAGCGCTTGGCGAGTATACCGAACGGTATCTGCGTGATAACGTAGCCCCAGAAAAACGAGCTCAAGAGATAACCTTGCTCCTTATTGTTCCACGAAAAAGGTCCATCGGCACTCTGTAAGGGCGAAATCTATCTTTCGGATTCTATCTTTCTCTAAACTCTCGCACGCGCTATATCCTCGGATAGAGGAAAAATCGTAAAACTTTATATACTCACACGTTTGGCAGCTTTCGTTTCGTTGGTAATGAGATCTCCGCACTCGTTCACGACTTCTACCATCTTCTCGGTGTCCTGGATAGATGTATGATTGACCATCGCAACGATAGCCACGGACATGTTGGTCCTCATTATGTAGGCATTTGCCATACCAAGGAATATCATAAATGTCACTATATGACGTTTCCCCGTCAGAGCTGAAAAAAAGAGAACATAAACTCTCGTTGCGTGCCACAAATGCAATACTAATTATGAGATAGATGAAACGCCGCGTAATAAATCTCATATAATACTTCTTTATACATTTTTAAAAACGCATAAAATTTGCATTTTTAATCTTTTTAGTCAATTTTTCTTCTATAAAAATTATTTTTAAGATTATAGCAGATTATTGCATCGCTATTGCAATTTTTGAATATATTTATTTAAAATATGTACGTAATCAAGCATCAAAATAAAACTGAGAAATTAAAATTAAATTAAATTGTTCAATTTAATTTTTGGAATCAGTTGAGAGAAATATCGACTCCGAATTGAATCTATCCATTATGTTTGCGGGCAAATAACGTTTCGAAATGCTTTGTATATTATCTTGAATGTTCGAATGAAAAATATAATTACGACATCGTTAATTGGCGCTCTTAAGATATTCGCCGGAACATGTCCTGTCATCGTGTATTAACAGATACTCTGCCAAATTTTCACGGAAATAACCGAAGGACGAATGGCGGGACCAATGCCGAGGTGAGGGTTACGCCACAAGAGATATGACTCGAGTCAATTGAAAGCGAACTATCGACGGAAGAGCGTTGTTAATAAATATACTAGTAGTATATACTAAGAGACATCGCGTCCCAGTCACTCAAATGCTTTTGGACATATCTATGAGCAAACTTTTTTTTTTTTTTTTTTTTTTTTTTTTTTTTTTTTAGGATATTATTAGAGTTAATTTTTTCAATCACATTCAAACTTACAGCCAAATATTAAGTCTTAATCTTGAAAGAGAGATCGATGTCATTTTATAATTTACATAATAGATAAAAAAATTTTTTTTAGAGGACATACATATATGACATTTCTTTTTGTTCATAGTCGAATCACAGCATGAATTCCAGGCATAAAATCGGCTTCGATTCCAGTGTTGAATCGACAAAATTCGCGCGTGTTTCATGCGAACTCTGAGAAATTTTGTTTCGACGTACGCAATAGGTGGGTTTAATATGCGACAATCGAATAAAAAATATGAATCATTAGATCGTAATCGGGTGTGATATATATATATATATATATATACGATCATATATAAGTGTCGTTGCTGCTTTCATTGTTGATAATTACCAAGAATTGGCGCTCGTGCGCGGATTATGCGTACACAAGAGCAAAGTACATAAGAGAAGTCTGATAATACAATCTATGTATATCAATAAACCACGAACTCTCTATACGTCGCATTTAATCAAACTTGATGTAAAAAGCTTGACTTTGTCATCGATGAATTACGTTATCAACGTATATAATTGATCATTAATTAACGCTGTAAATGAGACGTTCAAGAAGCGCTCGTGCATATAATTTCCATTAGGGAACACAAATCTCGTGGCAAGTTTCCATGAAAGGAAAACATTAAAGGTCATTGCACGGGACGGTCTCGATACAGTAATTTTCCACGCTAGTTCGAAATCGTGTCAGCTATGATATAATATATATATATATATATATATAACTAATAAAGCATTATTTCGGATTCGCAATGATTTTTCCCGCTTAATGTGTTCATGCTAATAATCACACGTATCACGTCATGATGAACATCACATCGTTATCGATATTCTTATCAATTCTTTTTCTTTTTTAGCGTAAACTGTAATATAATATATCAATCTACTGTAACAAGATACCTAAACCTAAGATAATAAGCGCGTAACAAACACGCACACACACATAATTTGCTGCAATATTTTTAATTCATATATTAAATATAATTATACTAAAATATAATTCTTGTTGTATATTTCAGAAAAGAAAAAATTAATTTTCAATTTAGATAAGAAGATCTGAATTAAAATAAATATTTCTGATACTATCTGTCAATTATTTCTTGCACAAACTACTTGATTGCCAGACGATTGCTATTTAAAGATTATTGCGTTTTGCTTCGATTGAAATGGCTGATTGACCGTTATGCGAATCAAAAGTTCATCTCGTTTTATCTAATTAATTTCAAATAAATGTTTGTAAATGCAATCGATTCTGTAAGACTGTTGCGAGGAACTTCTCGAAAAATATTTCTCAAATTATCGTCACAGTAAAGCTAACAAAACGTTAGCAAAGAATTATGAAGAGAATTAAAAGTTCTTATTTAAACGAACCGACAAAAAATACATCACGATTGTTTATATTACTAATTTAACACAGTGAGTCATAATTTTATCGCATATAACAGATTACGTAATCGTTTATTTTGGGAAATAAGTTTTGCTAACTATATGTTTTTATACAGTATATCATGTGTACTATAATTACATGAAAAAAATTAGTTTCTTGACAAATCTCTCTCTCTCTCTCTCTCTCTCTTTTTTTTAAATAATAATTCGATTCAGTGTATTTTATTTCATTTAAAAATTTTTTAATTTTCATTCTAATACATTTAACTGAATAATAGATAGATAATATTTAAACGTCAAAGATGAAAATTTTATAAAATAAAGCTGACTCTTTTAACTTTTTTTGAATAAAGCACATAATTACACTGATTCCTTTGAACGAAGCATAATTACTGCGTGGTTTTGAAAAATCGGTAACACTTCGCGAATAGAAATGCTTTTATATACAACCATCTTATTTTACACTCCGTGTGTATACGTGTACTTTGTCTTACGTTAACTTTTATGTGTTATGTTAGCAATTACTTCGAGACTACGCCATAAAACAAACGCGACTTCTCTTTTCTTTCGCTCTCTCGTTTCCCCTTGTTCGATGTTACGAAATTCCTTTACGATTACACTCGACTTGTTTCTCTTATCACGTTCTGAGATTAGCGCCGTAACGTGTTCTCCTTAAGGTGGGTATACACTTAGCGAACGAACAGCGAATGCGAATGTTTGTTGTTATCATTCAGCAGATATATACGCCGAAGCGAATGCAAACAGTACGTTCGATTCGCATTCGACTCGATTCCCTCATGAGGCGGTACATCAAAAAGACAATTCGTGCGAGAAGAAAACGTTCAAGAAATTTCACAAGACGTTCGCATTCGCGGTTCGTTCGGCGTTCGTTCGTAGATGTATATCCACCTTAAGAACCAAGTAAGATAGAAGGCGAACGATCAGCGAAGAATTGACGAAATGCCTGTCGTGTGTTGGATTTATTCGCCTTAATTCACGCAAGTATTTCTAGGAATAAATTTCGACGGTTATACTCTCGCTCGTCGAACCAGCTTAAGTCGATTTACATCGAACAACATTACTGTTTTATAATCGACCAGTTCTTTTAGCCCACGCATAAATTATCCAAATCTACTACATTCCCTCACCCCCTTCTTCTTCCGAGCCTTTTCTCGTCTAACATTCTCTTAAAAATCGCACTTGCGAAGAAAATTATATTTAATTTAGATAAAAAAATTTGAATTAAAATTAGAATAAATATTTCTCGTATCATCTATCAATTATTATTTGCACAAACTATTTGATATCGACGATTGTTATTTAAAGATTGTTGCAATTTGCTTCGATTGAGATGACTGATTGACTGTTAAGCGAATCAAAAGTTCATCTCGCACTCACTTAATATTATTTATTATGAGAAAAGTTCGCAGTTTTCTTGAGATGGATGTAAAACACACTTTTCTTACGTAAACTTGCGCACGGTGACTTTAAATGCTATTTAAGACCGTATGTAATTTTTAAGTATTTTATGTAACATTAGAAAAACAGCTTCGTGTAAAAATAACTACTTATATATTTCTATGTTTTCTGGGTCAAACAAAAATATGCTCGTTAAACAAACAAGAAATACGATTTAAAGTTGGCCCCTTCACACACATACACGTTTTACAATCAACAATTTTATGAAAGAAGTTGCATGAGCGATTTATTGTTAGAAAAGGTGCGCGCGTGCAAGTATATATTGAGTTATATATATATATTGCATATTTATAACCGAGGAGGTTTTGCATTCTGTTTTGCATATTACTTACTAAATTGAAGACAATCATTGAATCGATATATTTATACCGGTATTGTTCAAAAGCGATCATCCATCTGGGATCAAACGGTTGACCTTACGTCAGTTGACAATTTACGTCAGCAAATAGAATCGTTAGCTAAGGAGTGATTAATCGTGGGGATAAAAATTCAAATAAATATTGCTATAATTTTCCTCAAATGTGTCGAAGACTTATCAAAAAATTTTCTACTATATTTATAAGTTATGAGTCTACTCATGTTTTTTTACTATCATTGTATAAAAATTATTGATTGCTTCAATTTAATTTCACGAATCCAACAGTTTCACATATCTGTTAATATTTTACTTATTTATAACATCCGACACATTATTGTATAATTTTTGACTCAAAAATCATCTTTGCTGGTAGTTGCTATTAAGTTTCAAAGATTAATCTTCTAATTTTTATAGTGATATTCAATAGTAGAAAAAAAATAGCATTCAAACATTTTGTGAAGGATTAAACAAGATTTTGTAACTATTTGTTAGAAGTTAAACCTCAGACGACATACAATAATGCTTGCAAATCAGTACTTGCACAATTTAAAGTTTTCCTAAAAAAAAAAAAATGTGTGTGTGCGTGTACGAATATTAAGATATGAAAACTTGAAGCAATGACACTGTTACAATATTATTTGTTTATGTTAAAATCATAGATCTGGAAATTACGATATAAAACATACAAAATCAAATACGTAATAATAATATAATAGTAAGATAGTACACCCCCCTCCCCTCTCGACGAATTTTAAACCAATTCTTCCGAAAAAAATTTGTTTAATTATCCTTTATTACAACTTTCTGTGTGTGTGTTTTGTATTTCTAATATCATATACATATATATATTTTCACTAATTAAATTTCAAATTATAAAACTTCGTAAACGTGAATTTCGAAAAATTAAGTGAGAAATAAGATTTTCACTACTTGTTAGGTAAAACGCTGAAATTATATCTCAGTTTTGAAATTGCTATAAAATTTCAATACATTCAACAGAAAATAATCGTCTCATCTTAAAAAAAAAAAAAAAAAAAAAAAAAAAAAAAAAAAAAGCCTTCGATAAAGAAGAGTTATATTTTCAACATGAAAGATAATCTTATTTTTTCTATTTTCAAAGATATCTTATATTTACGAAGAAATTATCTATATATACATATATATGTGATTGTAATGTAAGTATATGTATATAACAAAATTTATATCGTTGTAGCATTTGATCTTGTGTGAGTCAATCGAATTCAACCCGAGATATTGACATCACCGGGAGTTTATATCGAGGTTTATATAAACGCGAGGGTCCAAGAACATTTCTTTTGCTCGAATGTGGTAAACGCGCACCGAAATACACGGATATTAATCATTGATAAATAACAGCCGAGACGAAAACGAGGCACGTTCGCTGATAAGTAAGAATGAAGGCCAAGATGCGGAGGGTTTATTGGCCCGGGTCCAGTCGCGTTTTATCCGTGACTGCACCGATCGAATGCACTCTTGTGCGCATTTCACAAGCACGTTTTCGTGCTATTAATTGTACCTAATATCAATCATTTCAAAATCGATCGGGAAAAAGAGCCAAAATGCAGAGTAGATGGGTGACAGCTCAACGCGTGAATAAATGACCCATAATCTCATAAACCGTATCATATCAGAGAAAACTGCCGTAAATTCTAAACATATTTACGCTTAAATGTCAAACATTTTTCTTTCTCTCTTTCTCACATTTTCTGAAATATTTTTCGTTCTTAATATCTTTTTTTTAAAAGACACGACATAAAATTAATTTATTGGTTAATTTATAACACAGATAAAATAAATTTATATTTATATATTGCGTGATTTTTTTTGAAAGCTCATGAATTCTCATCAAGTTTAAAAAACATGTTTTGCTGTCAGAATTAATATGCGATATCGATATCTGTCATTGCTTATATCATTTTTCTCGTACTTTTATTATTGTTGTAAATGAAATATCTCTCTAAATAATTATATTACCATAAATATCTCCATAATCGTATTATGAACGCGACTTTATATTATATACGATAAAAAAAGACGGCAATAAAACGACGATAAAGTGACGTTATTGCGAGTATTATAATCGGCGCGATGAAAGTGATGCGTGTCAAATTCGCAAATAGCAATCGACATCGAGCAATTGCTTACAAAAACGAGACATTGTAGCGAAGTAAAATCCTTGACATTTATGGCTATAAGTGCACAGATAAGCGATAATACATTGCCATCTCGGTCCATCTGTACATAGTTGATAATACACGAGTTTCTTTCAGCTTTTCAAAATGTCGTCAATGAAATCACGCCCATCATTCTCAATCATTAACATTGTGCAACATGTGCTTTCTTTTTATTTATTTTTTGTAAAAATTTTTATAATAGGACAAATAAAAAATGGTTAATTTTTATAATATTATACTAATAATATTTTTATTCGTATTTTATTTCATCGCGATCGTTTATAAAATTTATGTACCCCAATCGCGATACGCGAAGAAGATTTAAGGACACGATGATAGGTCATAAAATAGAGTACCGGATATCTTTAAACGACGCTGATAGAACAACGTGGCGTAATAACGGAACCATTTAACGAAAATAGAGACAGGTCACGCATTATTCGATATTATTAGGCCTGTCTCTATTCGCGTAACCTAGCTCTGACAGGTCATTTTCATATTAAAAGAAGCGTCCGCTCCAAGTTTTCTCCTAGATTCCACGATGCTTTGCACTTTGTCCTACGCTCGAACGAGAAAAAAAAAAAAAAAAAAAAAAAATTGCAGTGTCACTTCTCAGATGCCGAATGTAAAAAACTACAATATAACACGCATACATACATACATACGTAACAATTCTTTATGAACGGTATTCATTATTACGTTCAATTCGAACAATCAGCCAAAGACATACGAATTACATTTCATCAAGCTCAGCGATATTGATGCCTTACATTTATAAACAAAAATATTTATTTTCTGACAGCACTATTTGCGCAATCTGATTGCGTCGACAGGCATAAAAAAATCAACATTATCAGCAATATTTTGGAATAATGATTGCATAGAATTCCATCGAGAAATTATTAAGTATCGTATAATAGTGCTATATATTCTTATATAAGAATTTTATCGATGCGTTAATATCGAGCATGAGAGAAAGATCGCATAAAGAGGCATCCTTTGACAAAGATATCGATCACGTGAGAAAATATTTTTTTACCAATATCGTTAATGTCGAATATATTTATTGTATTAGTCATATGAGTTACACCATATTTAGAAAGTACGTATACAATGAGGAAACAATCGTATTTTTTATCCAGAACTCGCTTTAAATTATTTATAATTCGATTTATTATTTTATGCATCGTTTATAATTTTGCATAATACATATTTGGAGAAGTAAAATATACATATATAGAAAATATGTATCAAAATATACGTCAGATATGTCGTATAAAATTATATAAATCTCTGTTTTAAATTATATAAATCATTCAAAGTATTAGATTTAATATATAATCATAAAATTATTAATTATTTTATGAATATTTACAGAAGATCAGATTTCCATGATAAAGTTAAATAACTCGAAAGAAAAAAAGATTCTTCAATCGTTAAAATTATTTTCGATTTCATTAAAAAAATTATTTGACATTTATAAGAGAAAGAGAATTGCTTCTTTTATAAAAAAATTTTACAAACTATCTCAAATGATCTCTCACACAAATTAATAACCCGTATATTCGAGGCTAATAACAAAACTTATCGACTGTGTCATTCGCGAAAATGATATCGCAATATGCTTATTCAGACTAATGGCGCCGCTTTAAAAACAGATAATCGCGTAGGAAATTAGCATCGATTAATAAGTCAGTCAGTATGAGTATCTGCACACATGTGACGATACTGAACACTTTCAAGTCGTCCTCGGGCGCCTACGGTACGTCAGCCGTCGTCGTCGTCAGCAGCCGTCGAGCACGTGGGCCGGTAGAAATAGCTCCGACATATGTGTGTGTATGTGTATATAATGGAGTACTCTGCGTTGATACCACTGCTT
>NW_027223321.1:11088193-11127466 GCF_030449975.1 Polyergus mexicanus | reverse complement strand
AAGCAGTGGTATCAACGCAGAGTACTATCTGTTATCGAACTTTGATTAGTTTTATATTATTCAGATAGACTAACATATGCACACACACATATATATAGTTAATTAAAGCTGCTTGTACTAATAAAATAAGACGCATCATACACATTTAATATCGAGAAACAGAACATGTATTTTGTGCATCCCTAGCAATGCAAAGCATGCATCTTGCATGCCACGCTGCACATCGACATGACGATTACGCGAACAGCGAAGAGCTTGCAGAATACAAAGAAAGAGAATCTCATACAGATGACATTCCAAACAAATATAATTACTAAATATAATTTTCGATATTATATTACGGTATCATATGCGACATATATTAATATATTATATTAAATTGCTAAATAATTATCGTACGTTCTAAAAATATTCACGAAACATTCGAGAAAAATTAAAATACTTTTCGTCATTTAAATAAATAGTAATATTAATGGACGATATATGCATCATAGTGAAAATATTCTTAATTAAGTTTATAATGTAACAACATACATTTATAATTTTGATTTAACGATCCAAGATAAGGAGATTTAAATAAACTTTCCAGACGTCAAAAAGTCGTTAATAGTTAGATTAACGATAAAAGCCCATTAAGAAGAAGAAACTTCTATATCGCAAGCAGTTGGAGGGGTTTCACGTAATCGATACAACGATATGATGTATGTCGCAGTTCATCACATAGGAGAAATACAATCTGTCCGATAAAGGCCTATCTCTCGGAAATATACCCGTAGAAACATAGTAGAAACGCTTAAGACTCTTGGATCTCTTCTCATTGCAGTCGTATCGAATTATGACGTCAGAAGCGAGAAATTATATAAAAATTTTTTCTCGCATTATATATCAAAGTAGATTAATTTTTTTGTCACCACTGTTCGAAAGTATATGAATAGGTATAAAGTATCGAATACCCTCTTTTGGATCGTTGATTAATAAATAGTTGAATATTTTTAACAATTATCACGAATTGAATAAAAATAATGATATAAAAAAAAACAATTTATATTTCAATGTATAATAGAAGACAAAAAAATGTACACGTTCTTTTTCGTGCTTATATGAGTATATAACACATATAATCATTAAAATATAGTTTTATATTAAAATATATATAAATAGAAATCTTTTTCATGCTAAATAATGCTAGATAGAACAAAATTATTTGTTGACAAAGAAAAAGAAAATTGCAGTAAAATTAGATATATTTGTTAAACAAGATAATAATATTTATATGAAAGAGAGAAAGATAAAAGAAGGAGTAGAAATAGTGATCCATCGTCAAAAAGAAAGAAAAGAATTTTTGTCTTCAAAAAGATTGAACTTTGATCTGGTCAAAATATCGCTACGGATTTAAGCTTCGTTATCGTTATCGTTGGCGATTTATAGTCACCCAGTTGCCCTTTCGTTGCAATTTTCGAGACAAATTCGATACGCATAGTAATTCAATAAGCTGTCGTCAATCAAACAAAGACGATAAATAAACTGATATTACATACAGAGTACTTAAGAATCCTACGCTTTCTTTTGATTACTCGAATGATTTTTTCGTAGGAAACATTTTACTGTATTTTAATTTTGTCAACAATCAAGAACCTCACAGCCCTTTAATCTTCCTCAAGATTAAAACTGATTCTGTGAAAATTGAATTTGTTGAGAATTTAATAAAACATAAAATTTTATCTCCACACATATTTGTGAAATTCCCAAAAATTTGTAATTCTTCCTTTTTATTAAAATAAACGCTAATTAAATTTTTTTGTAAAAAAAAAAGGAAAATATTCCAAATTTATCAAAAAATTCATAAATAGGGCAATTATACCGGGAACTTTGGAACATTGTATGTACTGAACGTATAGTGCATTGTAGCTTATACACTATTGCGATAACGATTAAATGTACGAGTTATTCGGTGGCCTTAGCACGTTATCACGAGAGAAACTCGCTCGAAAATATTCTACTGTAATTTCCTCGTAATCGAAACGGAAAGATCTCGTTCTCGCAAACAGGTTACGCGTACGGGCACCACGTGGTAAAGCGTAATGTCACCCACATGTCTATCATTGCACTTCAATCCGTATTGCGATCGTTTTCGCCATGTGTCATCACTTCACGACGAGTATCACTGTTTCTTATCATCGTGTGCTTTTTCGCGGTTTATTGAGCCGTCTAGTAGATGATGTAGGCTAGCTTAAACTTTCCGTGATAAGGTGATCATGTGGTGGTGATATCATCGGATACATTTTTTTCGTGAACGCAGTACCGTTCTTTCGTCAGTCATAATCGCTTTTTATATCGTTTCATATCTATACTAATGATTATTTATTATACAGCATTACTATTTATAACTGTTTACACGTTGTTGATTAAAAAGTAGAAACTTATCAAATTTCTCGGAATATTCTATAACTAAGATTGTATCATTTTCTAAATCATTGCGTAAGCATCCGAGTATAAATAAAAAATGACAAATTTAAATACTTTTTTTTTTAATCGTCAAAATACGCGATATAGAATTTTTATACAATTTTCATCTTCTTGTATTGTACTGTAAAGCGTAATTTATAATCTTAAAAAATTATGAACATTTTCATAATCTTGCAGGTATAGATGATAATCATTAATGATTAATAATACCCGTCCTTTAGACGTACCACATAATTGTAATTCTACAATTCTCACTATAATGAAAATTTTGGTATTTTACGTATCGGCGATTTTATTTTTATCACGGAGGGATAATATAAAATATATAAACCCTACTATATATAAACTTGCGGGGTGAATATATTACTATGTAATGAAGAATTCTGGATCCTTGGTACAAATTACAATGGCAAAGTCTTGAATATATATGTTCTCGAAATCTGTATTTACCGGATACTAAACGAGTGAACGTTAAAGCTCAGCCGTGCAGATGCACAAAACTCTGGCACGTTTATTTTTCAAGTTTATTTTTCAAATGTTTACTTTTCGCATAAAGAAATAAATCGACAATTCTGCTGTGTTTCTAATACAAAAATACACGTATGTGTTAAAAGTATATACAGACAACTGTTGCTTTTCAACATGCATTTTCCAATATCGTGATTAGCCTTTCATAATCTCGATCGACGCATGCCTCGTGGAGGGATATGCCAAAGAGCGCACAGCCGGATCGAACACGTGGTCTGCCGATAACGCTCTTTGCCGTCTTGACGAAACGCCGCGTTCGCGCGCGCGAGTAGGTCTCGTCTCGAATTGTCTCCCGCAACGTGAGAATTACAGAACGATCGGACGGACGAAATTTCTATGCTCTTCTGCAATCACGTTCGAGTCTGCAGGAGCAATTTTTTTTTTTTTTTTTTTTAACTTGGCAGAAACTCGCGCGAGAACAACGACATTGTCATTCGATCGCGCACGATTGAACAACACGAAACACGTGGAAGTTATTTCTATTCTCGTTTAATCGCCACGGCTATTCTTAAATGCAAATTGATGTCAACGACGAAATATTTTCGAGCGAGGCTGCGGAGAAAAAGCAGAGGAAAAATCAAACTCGAGAGAATATACGAGAACGCGAGAGAGATATCTCAAAATTCCTCGTTCCGTCCGTGATTCTCGCGAATATTCTTTCTGGCAACGCATCAATGAAGGCTCGTGAAAATGGCACGCGTGGCCGTACAACGCGTATACGTACCTCTTCTTTTTCGCGCGGGTCGCTCCTCCTCGTCGAGGCCGGGTTGCTCCCACACTAGCACGTGGCCATTTCGTCCCCCGTTTTCGCTGATCCTGCCACCGCTCATCTCGGGGACGGGAAAGAGACTTGAAACGCAAAGATGGAAGACGCGATATCGCTGAACAATATCGTCGAACGAACGACGGCGTTTGACGCGATAACACCGACTGTTGACACGCGCGCGAGAACTACCAGTTCTTCCAACACTCTCGCGCGAACACTCGGGTCGAAAAGCGCCGAGGAACGAAAGAGCGCGCCTGCGTTCTTTTTTTATACCGGTCGATCGGCGATGACGGCGACGGCGACGACGACGTCGGGAAAGGTAACGGCGAACGACATTCGCGGGCGTGACACGGTGGCAAAAGTAAACGCGTGACGATGAGGTTAAGTCCTCGCGTGATACAAAACGATACTGACGAACACTCTGGAAGGAACCGGGACCGGCCGGTTGCTCGCTAGCTACTGCGACGATAACGACGGTCGTGAACGAGCGATTGGACTCGTGGCAGGCCGGCTGTGTCAGCTGTTCGGCCAATCGGAGCGCAGCGCGGTAAAAGTCACGACCGCCGGCGCGAAATTTAATTTATAATCGCGGATCTCGCAAATGACGATAAAAATCTTTTAAAGCGTATACAATTTGTACACGATTTCACATTCTTTATTATGCTAATAAAATAAGTTCTACTCCTATGAATTAAAAAATGAAATTACATTCTATTTAGTAATAAAGCTTATATATTTCAACAGTTTTTAAAATCCATTTGTCAACTAGAGAACATTGCTATGTAATTTTTAGCAGATTCTTGCTAAATCCCAGAAAAAAAATTAGATAAAGAGCTAAAATGCTATAAAAAGAGAAGAGGAATATTATCATGTATAACTATAGATTTTTTAGGAATTGTTCTACGTATATCGAAAATTTAATCAAGTTTAATCAAGTTTAACCGATCATGCATCTCTTTTTAATTTCGTTCTGAAGAGAAAAAAAAATACTCGGTTAAATCTCATCGTCGATTATTTTTAATCAATGTTTCAAAGAGAAGAATCTTTAATTTTCATTAATTTTATTAACTTTTTCGAGAGTTATGTTTTCACAAATACTATAAATAGACGACTCGTTGGTTTTTAGCAGGTCATTGAAAATAAGATTGACTTAACAATTGTTTGTGCTAACAAAGATAATATATGAGCTGCAAATTTTCGCGAACACCTATCGGGCTTCATTCCAACAAAGGCATGTGCGTATTGTGAAACCATATGATTCACTTTTGACCTACGAGCTTGAAAATTAAATAGATTATTATCGCGTTAGGTATGTCGCTGTTCACTGTTCATTCATCGCACGTCGTTCATCAATCAAAACGATTTAAAATCCCGAGAAAAATATGTGCCTGGAATCGAGACACGCATCCTCAAAATACTACGTATTCTCATTCGGCGAGAAATATCAATATAGTAGGAGAGATACTCTTTTAACACGTATATCATCGGATCTCTCTCAATCAATAAAAAAAATATTTCCACGCATACATTTTATTTTCCGGGTAAATAAGGAAAATCCACAGAAAAATTTTAATATTCATTTTACATTTTTTCTGCAACTTGCAAATTTTTTCCTGTTCATCAATATTTAAAAAAAAAAAAAAAAAACTGTGCGCAATGATATCAAATTGAAGGTTTGTAAACTGTGTAGAAGAAAGTTATAATTTAAATTAAAAACGTTTCCCCTGTATAAGATTATATCTCCGATTACATCAGATATCGTGAGAGGAAAAAAACTGAATCATTGCGAAAGTAATATCACAGTGTTCCGTATGCTTAATTAAAATCTCTTGGAATCTTTTCCGTTTCGTTCATCTCATGAAGCAAGTCAATATAAATTATTTATGAGAATAAAAAGATGTTTATGTAATTATATACAAATAATCAGAATAGATATCGTTATGTTACGTCATTATGAATCATAACGCATAATTTATCTCTGTAATTATTATAATATAAAATTCTAATTTTTACCCCTTTTACAATCCTTTCTTTTCAATCATGTCAAAAGTTTCATAATAGAACAGTAGAATTTTACGTTGATTGCTATCGCAAATAATTTCGTTTCTTAAAGATTGAAGAAAATATAGTTTATATTATACACACATTCCGTTTAACATCTCGTATATAACTAATGTAGCTAATCGGAATTAAAGAATTAATTACAATTCAATTAACTCTTCTATCTCATGTAATTTATTTTCGATTCACATGCTTGCCGTTAAATGCAAAATGAAAAAGGCATCGATTAGATCGGTTTGGACGAAATAACCGCATAAAGTGGCGTAGAATTTTTGGCACGTCAGAAACTGATCAGTTATTAATAACTCACCGAGCGACTTTATTCCTGGCTATCGTTTCGCAAAACGTTCGAAACAAATCGCATTTACACGATGCTTTTCCAGCGTTGGAATTATATACATCACGAGATGCAATCGCGCTTTGATCACATCGAAGAAGTACCGCTGATGATCGATGATCATCTTAATATATCGACGATGCGTGATTGGTACGTTTGCGTTTGATAAAGTGTACTTTATCTCAAGGTCTACGATTATAAAATCCTTCGTCGTGTTTTAACGATTGGAGACATTTCCGTTTATAAATGTCCAGTTTCCGATAAAAATAACGAGATAATATCTAGGTTTATATCTCGTGCGATATTAAAATATCAATATTAAAATTAATATCAATCCTCCTATAAAACAGATGTCAATCATTCGTATACGTATCATTCGCATCTAACATAAATCGCGCGCTTTTAGATTCTCTGAAAATTAAAAGCTTCAAGAGAAACGTGTTGCAAAACTCGCTCATGAAAATATTCTTCAATCAAGAATCTTCGATATAACACTATAATCATTGTAAAAAAATAATAACAAATAATATAAAAAAATATAACAATTTTACGAATATTTTTTTAATAAGTATTACCGAGCCAAATTAATTAATCGAAGCCATCCGATGTTCTCGCAATTGCGGGAACCCCCACTGATTTGTGGCGGATATCAAAGTGTCAAGATAAGGGATACGGGATTTTCCATGCTGAAAATTGCAAGAATGCAACGAGTAAATATTTGTTGACTTCTGGATATACGCGTTCCATCCACATATATCATCGCAAAGAGCCTATCGTCGAGAATGCAACAAGAAGCTTGATTTAAAGCTTGTCGCTGTGTGCGAATCATGGCTGTCGCGTCTCGTGGACTGGTTGTCTATAATTGATTTGATTGCTACATGTGTGTAGCAGGATGTTGCTATTCAAAGCGACTAGTGTAGGAATGTACGATTCGTACAAATCAGAGGAGAAGGAAGTCGCCGGAATGGAAGATGCAACGCACAGTCGTGATTCTCTCTCTCTCTCTAATCAGTGTTAAGTAATTGAGATTAAGCCATCAAACATTAATTAGCTATTATCTGGTTTATCCATAATTATCTCTCTCTTACTTTTGAGGGCAACTGCGTGTTCAATATCTCGTGCAGAATATCTCTCGGTAATACTCTCGTCATTATCAGAAACTATAGACTACAGAGTAAAGAAGACTGTTATTTGTCTCAAGGTTATTGAAGCATCAACAGTATTATTACAAAAGTTAATGTAAAATCTCGCGCGTGCCTTGTATCAAATTCTCTTTTATAAATTATGTAAAATATTTTATTTTTTTAAATTTCTAAATTTAAAACTACACGCATTTAATGTAAAATAAAATTTTAACAGCATTTCAATTTGCTATAATTGAGATATTTAATATAAGATATGAAAAATTGACATTTAGCGTAAGCAATCCGTAATTGAATGAAATATTGATCTATTGGCACTGTATATTTTTATTCGCAAAGATACAAATGTATCGCGTCAATTTAATATTGAATCTATCGATTTATAAATGTCTCGAGCATTAAAGAAACTGATTAAATAGAAAAGCCGGCGCGAAAAATAATTCATCACTTTTATATCGTGTAACCGAGCCTTATCGATTCTTTTTATAGTGCTACCCTTTATCAGCGATAATCAACGTCTAATTATCTTTATGATCCACCGAGAAACGTTTACATTCTCGAGCGAGTAGTTACATTTCCGGCCATTCAAAGACCGCGGACAGCGTAGTTTTATCTACATATATATATTCGTCTCTTTATATAAGAGCGAGTGTCATAAATTATGAAAAAGAATGACAATGATATTTCTAATCCGCGGTAACTTTGGCGAAGATCACGACGGTTTGAGAAACGTCGCCAAATATTTTATGACGATTTTACCTTTAAGCGATTGCACAAAGCGTAATATCGAATGATCTTGGAGCATGCACTTGATTGTGCAATCGATGACTCGTTCGCGTAACGTAGCATATATTTTCTTTCCTTCGTGAATCGCATACGCGTATCGTTCAATTTCACGCGGCGTGAATCGCAATTTCGCGAATAAACTTGATTAACACAAAATGAGCGCGTGACGCAGTTCAACAATTCATATAAATAATTTACGAAATTTGCAAAAAAAGTTATCTATCTCTCTCTAATTCGGACTAATTCTATTTTTATCTCGATAGTTTTCAAATTTAAATTGTATATTGGCGTGCATAATTAAATTATTGCAAATATCGTATGTTGAAAATAGTAAAAATTTTTTCCGACATTTTACTTACAATAATAAAATTAATCAAAATGCATATATAATTAAATTAATTTATTAGCATGTGTATTGAGGCATTTTAACAGATGTTGAGCCATTTGTATAGATATTATCTTCGTGACGAATTAATATTATCACTGATTGTGACACATTGTTCGATATGGGTAATTATATATATATATATATATATATTTAATTTGATTACATAACATAAATTAATATTCTGAACGTAGATAATATAGATACTCTGTTTAAACGATTAGATTACAGTTTGCGTCGATAAAAAAGATAGACTATCTACAGATAACTAAACATGCTTTCAACTAAATTACTTATCATACAAGTTAACTTCTCCTCGGCAATAAAATAGAAATCTGCAATAAAAGTTTCTCTAAAGATAAATTTGTGATTGACAGAAAGAAAGTGTAAAATGTTTTTATCTGATATTATATATACATCAAAATTACATATTATATAGTTTGCGTAAACAAATATGTATAAAAATTATCAGATAAAAATTGCACGTGTCTTTATAAAAAATAATTACTAAATAATTTTTATTTAATAATTTAATATTGTCTTTTTTGCAAATATTATTTTTTCATAATAAAATAATCGTTATACACGATATAATAAGCATTATTTAATTTCTTTTCTAGTTTAATTCTCTTTTAATATTTTAACATGTTTCTGGTATCGATACTTTCAATTTTAAATACAAGGTATTCGCGTGAAATAATTTCATACATATAAATAAATCTATTCACAGAGAGAACATGATATTTTCTGTCTGAGGAAGAGTACTGAAAATATAGAAGTAGGATGTCGACGATTTTCTGATTGCCCGCTCTTACGCGAATGTGTGACACGTGGATGGTTATAAATGCGGTCTTTACATCATTTAAACCCGGACGAGTCCAAAACCATACTCAGCCTTAAATGCCTCAAGTCTCGAGTCGTCAACAGGAAATGTGAAAGCCCTCAAACTCGTTATCCACTATAGTTAAGTGAAAAATGACTCTGATCATACCACGAGGAAATACAAAGTGCAGCAGGAAATCCAAGTGCATGCGGAATCCCTTCGTTTTATATTTGAAGTTTTCTTCATTTCTCAAATGAAAACATTGAAAATTCCGTCATCAAACTATTTTAAGACTTTTGTTTAAATATATTCGAAAAAATTTATTTTTAAAAAGCGTAAAGATTACTTTCGCAGTAATAAAAAACATTTTAATATTTCTTGATAACTCTATTTTATACGATGATTATTCTAAAAATTGTGGAGACTATTTTAATACGATAGAAGAAAACATATTGTAATACAAAGAACGAAAGGAATGTATATATTTTGCCGTTATAAATTTTTAATAATTCCATCAAAATATTTTTAATTAACGAACATAAAATTATAATTCGCTTGTATCTTATGTGTTTCGCATAGGTAAAGTATTCAATGGATTAACTATACAAACAATCCGTGTCAAGGTTCGGTGTCAATAATTTGTCACACTATATCCGTAATTTTTGCACGAGGCCGTATTCGAGGGCGCGACTCGAGTTTCCAGAATTCGTCCTCGTACTGTGCCTTTAGAATACAAAGCGACTTGTTAGTTATTAATCGGATACCAAGCTACATTTTTACAATACATAAGATAAATAAACGTATGTTTTTCATACGTGATTTCTCGATCGTCTCAATTTCAGTGTTCAGTGTTTATTATCTATTAATAGCGCAAAATATCTACCATTATGTTCTTATCAATATTTTCCTTGTTATTCTTTTATTACAATAAAACAAGAAAAAAGGAAAAGAATTCGAGAATTCGGTAATTTATAATATATATTTAATTATTGTCAAATAATCTTCCATTAATTTTTTTTAATTTACCTACGTTTTGTGCAAAATAATAAAATTTTAGTTCCAACAAAAACTTATCCCGCGAGAAGATAACTCGCGCTTTCCTCTGTTATAAAAGCCTTAAGAAGCCTATTTCAAATGATTCGGTCATAGAAGAAGACAATCGAAAGCATAAATAGATGTATCAGGAAATGCGAATCAGCATTAGATTTCGATAGGCGCTTTCTACTTTCTTTCTCGGCAGCTTTGACGGTATTAAACACGATTTACACGATTGTAACGAGTTTCGAATATTTTTCGAACCAATTCGCAAAGATAATTCGATGCATTACACGTGCGTTTCCTCTTATTAACATGCTTTTTTTTTATGTAAATACATTTTATCGACGCAGTATCGAAATTCTTAATGATAATCGAGATTGATAGCGATGATAAATCGGGTGTTAATTTTCATCAGTTGAGATGATACGCGTTTGCATGAACAAAGTAATTAAAGTGATATCAAGTGAAGCACAAGTGAGTCTCTAACTCATCGATGTTGAAATTCTTATGGATTAAAGTGATATAAATATATATATCGAGCTCTTGATACAATTTATTCCTCAAAGCATAAAAATTTAAATCTCACGTCAGATTTAAAGATAAAAAAATCACGAGTAAACGGATATTTTTTAAAATCTTACGCGCGAATTTAGAACACGTTACGATCATTTGTTCTTTTTGCAAGAATTCGATTTTTCCTTTAACTGATGACGTAAATTCGCCAACACTATCGAGGAATTACCGCGAAGTTCGTTTAAATCATTTCATTATTTTATCAGCCGTCATTATTACAATTTGACATCCGTTAAAACATGCGTACGTTGGATAGTAACAATATGATACGGAGAGTTTATCAAATTTTTTTATAATGTCTTCGAAAAGATTTCATCGTTTCGTTGAAAATCGTGAGGTTGTTGGTTCATTGAACATGTCGCAACAGATGGCAAATCTGCCACTTCTCGATAAAGTATCGCTTTAATATCGCAATGCGGTGATAAATCCTCGTTCAATAAAAATTATAATCTCGTCTTTTTCAAAGAGATTAAAAACGCCGTATGATTTCTTTTCCGTGATTATACGATATAATATCAAAAATAATTTCATAAATATTCGATTCTCAATGATATTTGGCATGATCAATAATAATAATATTTATTTTTGTAAATACAAGATATTTATTAGATCGCCACGTAAACCAAGTGGTTTCTAAAAAGATTGAATTAATTCATTCAACTTTTACATTTGTGGAATGTCAAACTCAATCGATTAAACGAAATTTATTCTTTTTCATTTGGTCTCTAGCTTTTTTGCAAACAGAATGTGTGTTATTTTTCTGATATTATCATATTAAAATGTCACGTACAAACTTATTATCGTTTGCATATATTTTTACTGGTATTATATAATAATATAATAATAATATAAATAAATAATTTATGACACAGAAATAGACCACGTGTATAGATTTTAATGAGAATCATCTAGAAAAATATATTTGAGGATCTCACAGCGATTTAAAACCATTTTGTACTCATATTGTCAGTATAATTTATTTTTATTTTATAGATAAATTAATTTATAAACAACAGAAAAATTATCTAACATAATCGTCAATAGATACCAATCAAATTGCGATTAACCGCAATGCGGTATATCTTGAATGCAATGTGACGAAATATCAATGGAAAAATATAATGCGCAGAACCGATTGATACTGTGTGTGCTACGCTAAAGCTGAAGAAAAAAATTATCTTAGATCGCATTAATATGCGCATTATTGAGAAAAAGAATCTACTAATTGTGCTCGTTAATCGCGTATAAAAATATTCAGCATCCTAAGCGATCAAGATTATACGCAGATCATTATCTATGGTGTAAATATGATACAGTAATTTGATTGCAATGCTCAGAATGTTTGCACATCGCGGGAATTAATTTACATTAATTGCATAAGAAAGAGATAAAATATCGATCATTCGTTGAACATTTTACAACCGCAAAAATATTTTAAATTAAAAGAGAGAAATTTTTTTTTTCTCTTTCTTACACAAGAGAAATAATTTATATCAATCGATCCTTTTAATGATTTTGCATTGATAAAAAAATCTTATTGTGTGGAATATTTATAATCCTATGCGTCAAAAAAAAATTGCATCGCCGGAATTACATTGTGTGGTTTTCGCTTGGTTAATTCAAGTATCTAACGTCATCCCTTCATATCATAATATGATAAAAATCTTCTAAATTGTTTTTTGCGGTTTTGCAACAATTCGCGCAAACATTGTGCAAATCGTTTCTCGGGGCGCTTTGTGGCGAGATGAAACTCGCTTGATACAATGAAAAATCTTGAAATAAAAACCAAGTTCTACCAACAAAAGTGATGTTTCTTTCTTACGCCGCAATGTCAGATTAAAGCGATTTACTGACAAAGCCACGACATGACATGCATTATTAATAATGACGCAGGGTGTAAGCGATCCTTCCAGCAACTCGTCCAAGGTCCAAGTTCTCGGACGAAGATTAGATTACCCTCGTTTGTTATTCTGTCTAATCCCGTCTTCATAACATAATTATACATTGCAGTTAATTTGCAACTAATGCATAAACCGGAAGCAAAAAATTTGAAAGAGAAATTTCAATCGCATGACGCGTCCAACTAACTTTTAGCACATAGTTTTGCATTATTCATATGCGTCTATTATCTGTCAAGAGTGCGAAAAAGAATTAAGTTTAATTCATTATTTCTGAAAATTTTTGATGTAAATTTCTAAATCTTGAATCGTTTTTATTTAAGAAAAATAATTACAGTTTATAAACAAATAAAAATAAACTCTTTTTGCTAATCAAATCCTAACGATTAAAATAAATCATTATAAATCTTATCTCTAATTCAATCTTATTTGAAATTTATTTTAAAAGAATTTTAATGTATTAGCGCATGATATACCATGCAAACAATTTTGTTAAATAAAATAACCGTTCATTTTCTGCTAAAACATCATATACTATACATCGATCTTCACGTTATTAAAGAAATTTCAAGCAGACTCAATATACGTTAAAAAAAGTCTCTTATCATATCTTTGCGCAATAATAATTTTTCCGGATGTTTAAGTTTACCAACGAACATAAAACAAAAAATAAGTATAGTATAATGATCCTTGTCAGCGTTGAAATATAGCGATAATTACATACAATTTCACACCAGAATTTGTAATTGAGTCACCAGTTATCCTACGTTGTAGAACTACTCCGTATCGTACTGTAGTATTTTCTAAGTGCGCAAAAAAAAATATAGTAATTGGTCCAACGTAAAGATATCATTGGGACCGGTCTCGTACCGGTCGTCACGTTCGCGCCATTAATTGTAATTAATTATGTAAGCCGTACTACTCGTGTCGCGTGCATCGATGAAATTGTACCAGTGTACAATAATTATATGTCATTCACTACAAGCTCGTTACAAGCATAATTAGCGTGAGGAAGGTAAGCGAATATGCCAACGACACTTTCTCTATTATTAGAATTTGATACTAGAGCACCGCTACTGAAATGTCAAGTAAGTTTAATCATCGCATTAAAGTTTCCAGAGTTGAAAATAGTTATAATTTTGCAATTATAAATTTCACTTGAGCTTTGTAATTAATTGGCAATCAATTTTAATAATATATGTATATGGTGTATCTATTTTTTATATTTCGGTTTTATAAAAATTTACTAGCGATATTAATATTTTGTTTTAAAATAGCCATCGATTAAAATTACATATGACAATTGATTTTTACTGATATATGACTAATATTTGACAATTGATAATTGAGTCGATTGGTTAAATTATCATTTATGATAAATGTATGATAACGAGAAAAAGAGAATGTCACATGAGACGGCAGACAGAATGAGAAAGCATTTATTATTTCATTACCGTGATAATTAATTGCTATGACGCGTAATCGAGTGGTTAGACTAAGATATAATGGAAGTGCACTTGACGCTTGAAGATACATTTTAATATCGATAAAAATGCGATAAAATGCACTAGTGTTTTGAGAAACGTGATAATTTAAATGAAGACTCATCATCTTTACGAGTAATTGATGAAAAACAATACGATACGATCCCGTACTCGCAAATTTTATTGTGTATTTACTTGCGTATTATGCTTAAATATTCACGGGTTCTAATTCCTTATGCGTTTCATAATGATTGACCAAGTTTCGATTTTATTAAAAAACTTGCTCTCATTTTAATAATCCCATTAATTTATGAATATACGTCAGCATAGAAATTTATGCACCATGCATAATTTATGATATAACAGAGAGCATAATCGATCTGATGCAAGAGTTTGTATATTTTCATTTCTTTTGAGAATTTATTCAGCGACAAATATATTCAATATATTCTAATATAAAAAAACTGCGAGAATATAAGACAACGATATTAAATGTGATCTTTTAATTAAAAATATTTTTTGATACACTCTTAAAGTAATTTTACTCTTTTTCCCTCATAGTAAAACTATAATTTCAATTAAAAATTACCAAAAACTATCTCTTTTTTGAGTTCACAAAATCACAGTAGTTTATTAATCAACCTATTAAAAAAATTAATAATGTATCAGAAAATCACAATCGAAACCGAGTGGTTAAGCATGCGATTGAAGAAGCACGAGATCTGCTTATATGCTCGATTTTAAATCGCTTATGTAAATAAAACTGATTACATGATAATGAAGACACAGATAAGACCTCCACAATCAGATCTAAATATCGTTTCGATACGAGAAATGTCGATATAATGCTACTAACACGCGATAACATTTATCTTAACGAAAAATACATTTGCCACTTTCATTAGAAATTGCAGTTAAGAAATCTCTTTCCATGTATTTGTAATTGAGAAAAACAACTCGCAGATACAAAATAAATTCTTCAACGTGAGCTGATAAAAAAGAAGACATTTTTTGCTAAATATAATAATATAAAATAAGATCGAGAGAGAGAGAGAGAGAGAGAGTTACTGAATTGTGGGGAAAAAAAAAATTAGGATAAGTTATTTTTTACTTTCGATTCCTTTTTTTTTTTATTTTATATATCTCTAAAAATCTCGCATACGTCAAAAAAAAATTTGGAACTTTTTTCACAATTTAAATAATTTTATATATTAATACATTTTGATATATTGACTGTTATAAGGTACATATATATTAATTATTATATAAAGTAAAAATATTAATCATTACAAATACATTCTTTACAAATTTATTACATTTCTAAAAAATATGCGCGCTTTTAAACTAATCTAAATATACTTATAGCAAATTTAAACGAGATACTTTTAAAGAATTTCTAAGCGAGATTGTCATTGAAGAATGGGATTGTAAAAAAGAGATTTCACCGAAAATGAAGCTGGTTAGATAAATTTTCACACTTTGAATGTATAAAAAAAGCAATACAATCCAAAAAGTAAACGATTTTAACGTCACCACGAATATAAACAATAACAAGAACTAAAATCGAATTTTTTAAACGACCTGACTGCGCGACAAATAAATATCTCTTCATATAAAAGATATATATTACTGACAAGCATGTGTAAGCATACATTAACATTCCTATTTGTTCTCAAGGTTAAGAACATAAAAAGAGACGTCAAGTTGAACAGCAAGAAATTGCTACGAGATGTTTACGAGATATATGGAATCTGTAAAAGACAGAAGATGGAAACGATCAATTTGTACATGATATATGATACAATAAAATTTAATAATATAACATTAAATAATAAGATTGATTTCTCACGATTTGGTATAATTTTGTAAAAAATTTTATAAAAGTTCATAAAAAATCGTTTGATAATGAATGTAACTTTTAAAACGCGCCTTTTTATTTGGCAATTACAACTTCGTATTATTTTTGGCTGTAATTTACATGTCATAGAATTAGCATTAATTCACCGATTAATTTGAAGATTTAGTCTTTTTACTTCCGGTTTCATTTCAAATGTTGTTTGCAAAAATTATCTTAACAATTAGATCTTGATTATCTTAAGGATTAACGGAAACAAACAAACGTTACGTAATCTTATCTAATAACGGACAGCTAAATGGCAAATAATTGGTGTGCATCTTGTAATCATTCGGCGGATGTAACACAAGAGATTTGATATGTAATCTATGTTGCTTTTCCCTAGCTAACCAGATGCACATTGAAAAGTTTAATTACCAGATGTGAAAATATATATGGTGACTGGTGACGAATTCGAGACCTCCGCTCGTTTCACGTGGCGTGAGCATGTTACAACAATGACTGATTCATTCAAAGAACTCATTGTACAGATGCACATGTGCATATGACAGAACCTTTTGAAAACATCTCACATATTTGTGCCACCTGACAAACCTCGTATCAAAAATAATTGCAATTTTTATGTATTAGCGTTGCATTTGTGAGATATGTTCAATTAAAATTGAATCCTAAGTAAATATTTAAAGAATAATATTTTTATATCAAAATATTTCATATTTTATATTTGCACAAGTATTGTTTATTGAATTAATGTCTCAATATCTCTTTTTCTCAGAATGCCAAGTTAATTTTTTTTTTTTATAATTCAAAATAATATTCTTCAGATTTAATTAATGTTTGACTTTTTATTCTTTTCACTTTTTAATTGCTCCATTTCAATAAAAATTATAAAAATGTGAATTTTTTGGCAAACATTATTTTCAAGATTACATACATTTTCGTCGCTATTTATGTTATGAGGAAATTTTTGCATTTGTTATCCAGAATATTAATCGGTTAGATTAGCGATGAGCGTGTTAAATCGCGATTGGATAATTAATTTTAAGAACGTTGCTTTTCAATACACGCGTATGTTCAAAATATCTGTTCGATATTAAAGAATTTATTCAAAAGACGCGAAATTAATTTGACTTGCAACGGATTAACGGTTGTCGCGTTTTTAACTACTTTCCAATCCAGACAACTGTTCCACTTATTTTCATTGAAGAGCGATCTTCGTGAATGCGATAATGCCGGTTATGCGCGCGCGCGCTTCTTTTTTTCTTTACTAGAGTAGCTTCACGAAGGAATAAAAACAAAGGAAGCGTTAATAAATCAATTCGGATTTTGAACTGAAAATTTAAAAAAAACATTAAAAAAGAATCGAAGATAAAAGAGGTATGAAATCTAATCTGATAATTGATTAATCGAAGATTAAAAATTATTTCTTCTTAAATTAATATCATCGTAAATCTTCAATAACAAATTTCACGTCAGAATACACGTTGGCATATCCTACAACGCTCAATCGCGACTGATAGCGATCGTATAAAATAGAAATTCGAAATACTGATTGGATTGGATATTTTCAAGATATTTTTGAATATTCTTTGCTAATCGTTGAACATGAGGGGAAAAAAAATTGGAAAGCGTCTTAAGACAAGAAAGGGGAATGAAAGAAAAAATAAAATTGCAGATTTTAAGAGGTTACTAGAACATCGGCGTCACAGTTTAGTAAATCGCAAAAAATATAAAAAATTAAAGCGTTTATACTTTGTTGCAGGTACGTGAATCTCGCCACTCGATCTCGTATCCTGATATTATTAACATTATTCGTCTTTTAATTGCGGTTTCTAACCGTCACGCTATTCTTCTCGCCGTTCGTTATGGCTGCCACTTCTCCATTTTTCTCATTGAAAATGATATAAACCCACGAAGCTGCACTAAACAGGAATATATTTTACAAAAATATGTATCATTCTTCATTACAGCAAAAAAATCTCGTTAGATAAAATTAAACACCTTTATAAATGGAAATTTTCATTCTGAATAAGAAAGATTTTCACACAATTATCAATAAAGTAGGTCTCTGTAGAAAATTAATTTGTATAGAAACTTTAATAAAAGCATCATAATAAATATTTTTGTTATTTTAAAAACAAAAATTTTTTTGACAAAATAAAAAAAAGAATTAATATCCGGAATTGAAATAAGTGTCAATAAAATCTTCTCGATAAGAAAATAATTTATATCTATTATCTCGCGCAATGTGCGACTTGTATCCATTGTTATCTCCGTCTAAGCTCTCGTTGTCGCGTTGCCTGCACACTCGTGATTTTATTGTTGAGTCCGCGATATACGTCTCGCGCGAGAGAAACATGAAAAAATTAGAGTTGCGTAAAAAGAGAGGGTTACATTTTCACTGAAAGCCACGAACAATGCGAGATTCGAGAGTTACGTAATGAAAGCGAGTTAATTGGAATCCTTGGTAATTATCCTTACGTAAAACAACCGGTGAGCGTTTTAACTGTCATTATCCAGGCAATCCCATCAGCCGCAGAGAATGCGGTCACGTGATCCCATTACTTCCGGATCGGAACAGTTACGCGCGAATGCATCGAACGAAGTGATTCGCATCGATCGACTTATGTAATGAACGTCGGCACCGGTCGTGTTGTAATAAGCGTAAACCAGACTGTATCGTAAATTTTGTTTGTTTTACAAATGCGAAATGCAAAGTCTTCCGCGATATCGTTCGCAATTAATTGCGAGAATTCTGTTTATTATCTCGTAAGATTTGTATTGAAAAAAAATATGCTTGCGCTCTTTTTAATTTCTATCGTAAAATCCAGATATAAAAGTATATAAGATATATAAAAGTATGTTGATTATGTATGTGCCGCTCTCTTCCTTTCGAAGCTCCATGTCCAACTTTTATTTTAACAATATTAATTTTTATTTAAGAGAAAATTTTGATAATGCTAGTCTCGTTATTTGATGCAAGCTGTGTTGAGTAATCAACATTTATGTTGAAATAAAATTCTGAAAAAAAAAAATAAAAAGCTATATTTGAACACGAGACATAAGTTTCAGTTATCTAATCAATCTTCTCCCTCAGAAAATTTAGATTATCGTATACATTATTTCATGCACCAGAATATAAGTAACATTAAATAATTTAACGGTTGTAACTTGAAATGAAGATAAAAAAGACTAAAGGCCAATTACGCAATAATGAATTTAAATAGACAATGAACTTTGATTACGTTGTACTCCAGAAACTTTCTAGGGTATTTTTTTTAATTCTAAGAATATATCTATAATATAATATGACGTCGTTGCATTAAATGAGAATTTAATAGCAATTTAATACTTGTGAGATATATATTATATAAAATGATACTTGACTATTAGTTGTAGTGGATAATCAGCACGTAATCGTGCGAAAATATCGCAGCAAACGGATATTTAATGGAAGAAGTTATTTGCAGGCAATTTCACATAATTCGCAAACGGTCGTATTAAAAAAATACGAGCGAAATTAACGAATCCGACAAAGTTAATATATTCACTAATTATCTATTCCAACATTGTGTTTAACATTGACCTTCATTCGAAGGCGAGAGTAAGACTTGTATAGTAACCTACGTGTAACAGATTGTAACAGAGAAGAAATTATATTTCTTGTATTAAAAATTATTTAATTTATCTAGGTTTAAATATTTAGAATTATCTGGATTAAATACATAATTTTATTTTACACATATTATATATTTTTTTTTACACGTATTATGTTTTCTTATATTTTCGTATATTATAGTTTTTTTTGCATACATTATATATTTCTCATAAGTTTTATATATTTTGAAACAGTTTAAAAAAAATCAGTTTTTTCTCTGAAAAGAAACAAATAGCGGCCAATGTGTCCGCACAATACAGAGAATAAATGATTAGGATATTTTTCCTCAACACACACATCGACATATGAGTTAATGTCTTAATATGTGAGCTGAAAATACTATAAGCAACGATATATCGAACTAAACATCGATTATTACTGATGATCTATTTAATTTTTAATTAGTCTGTGACGTTCAATTTCCTCGAACTGTCATTGTGTATTTTTGTATGTGTGTTTTGCCTAATCTTTTTACATATTAATTTAAAGAAGATTTTTAAAAATGTCTTTTTTTTTTATAAATGTCGAACAATGTTATTCGAAAATAATCGTACTACAATGCACGGAAGTAGAGTCATTAAGATCATATCTTTACAAACTCATATCTCAAAAATAAAATCTTCTCATTTTATGCTATTTAAATTTCTATTCTATGTAGACTTTTATATGACATATCGAAAGTCAAATTACACTTTGTACCATGTAATCGTACTGTTTATATATTTTTTTGTTTAAAAAATTCCAAATTTCGAAACGCAAAAACTATTTACTATACAGATTGTTGGACAGTTTCAGAGAGATTGAATTCTACATAATCTCTCAACAAAAGTTCATATTCTGATATGCGTTATATATATATATATATACATGGAGACGCACAAAAATCCATATTTATATATAACAATCACAACATAATAAATAAAAGCGTACAATGTACGTACTTCGTGCGATCTTACAGAACTAAAGACTAAACTTAATTCATTTTTTATTTACTCATGTGCTCGTATTTTTTTTTTTTTTTATCTACCCGATGTGCGTTATAGCAAATTCGATCTATTTGAAAAGTTACATATTTAAAATTCAGCCGCGCCATCGAGCAAAGTTAATTCGCGATCACATAAAGAAATAAAGATTCGTTTGCTTACCTTTTGGAGGCGAGAGCTCGGCGTCGAAGACCTCGGGTCTCTTAATCTCCGATTTCTTTCGATCCAGAGTCATGCCGTTCTCGACCATATTGTTATTATCGTTCACGTGAATCGCGATCGCTCGGCAAAAAAGATCCTTCGGTCGTATCGAAGAATCTTCGAGATGAAGCTGCTCGTCCGGAAAATCGCTGTCGAGGTCTCGTATCGCGTGCAGCACACGACGTGACGGTCACTCTGACACTGTTACAAGCACGGTCGTACTCTCAACACTTGTTAGAGGCGAATACCTCGCGTACATCGGCCAATTAGATCACGACGCGAGAGCCCCACCGGCGCGTCACCCACTCCTTTCCTACGCAACGCGTTTTTCCCGAATCTCACCTGTCTATATCTATCTGTCTAAATCTCATCTGTCTATATCTACGTGGTTAAGAAAAAAAAAAAAGGAAAGAAAGTGAAATTTTTAAGAAAATTTTTAAAAAGAGCAGTCCGTTCTTGGAAAACACGATTTTTTTTTTTTTAAATAAATTACGTCGATGATATACAAAGGAATGCTTCGAAAAATTAATACGCAATACAAGATACAGAGATAAATGTGACAACACACAAATAGCACGTAATATATGTCACAATAGAACTGTCATTTCGTTTATTGTGGATTTTTGAACGTATGAAAATTGAACTTTTATTGAGAAGAATTTTATATGTGTATTTTATATAATATTTTTTAATAAAAAAATATTATGTCTCTTCTATTTCTATGGATCAATCTATGACTATTCTTTGACTATTCATTTTTTAAGAAATCTATCTCAATTTCTTATTAATCTGTACTATTATCTATATCTATATTAAACTTTACCTTGTCAAAATTTTATGACTTTCTCTCTCTTATCACACAAATCTTAATTTCGATCTTTAATACAAATTCTAAAATATTCCGGGGATAGCTAATTCTCAAATTAAAAATCTATTAAAATTCCCGTAAAATTAAATGCTAGATTTTATATGTTCATATCTCTTAAACTGCAATCTCGAAAACTTCTTTATTTGTAATTGTTTATAATTTAAGAATTATCTCTCAATTGTAATCCAATAAAAGAATTTTGTGCATTTTCGAGTTAAATCGAGATCAATAAAAATATTCACATTATCATAAACTGATAATGCTTTATACATATTCGATTAATTCGTAAAAGTTTTCATTTCAGACCTGAATCTCTTTAAGATAGTTCATGCGCACGCGCGCCTTTTAAGATTATAAAATTATTGAAAAAATGATATTCGATTAAATACAATATTAAAAGATAATAAATCTCTGTGATACGGTTCTCAATTTTTAGAATAAAAATTGTTTCATTTGTATAAAACAATAGATAAAAATAATATATAATTAATTAATAAAATAAATTATAATAGCAATTTGCTTTATAGTTTTTATCAATAATTTATTTTATTAATAAATTACCCTTTTTATCTTAAACTCAAATCAATCGATTCAACAATATTAAGGATACATAACTCGAGAATAGGATACGTAACTCGAGAATATTGATAAATCGAGAATACATAATTATTAATAAGTTATAGACCATTAAATACTAATCATTCAAGTCTTTTAAGATACACATCAAAGCAGCAAAAAACTATCATAGATATTATATCCTGTTCTTGGACAAAAGGAAAAATAAATAAATGTCATACATGCGTCAGCAATATCGCTCATTATCTGTTCCATTAATTAAACGCTTTAATTGACGTCTTCACGTACGTAACCTCGAGAAGGAGAACGAGTAGCTCTAATGTCCAAATGAAATCAGTATGTCGTATCAGCACGATTATCGACATAAAAACGAAGCGACATAAGAAGAGAAAATTTGATTATATTTAAAATCGATTCGGGACATACACTAAAGATAACGTACATATCGATTAAATGTAAAATGACCAAATATATTGTATATTAAAAAAAAATATATATATATATATATATATTCGATCCAAATTAAATAAATAGTATCTCCCAGAAGCAGAAATGTAATCAAGTTGAAACGATCGAGTGCTCGATTGGTTATCGCTGAATTAATTTCGATATAAAGCTTCGCGTCTCTTTAAGATAAGGCTAATACGTCTGCCAACACAACAGCGCGCAATATCTCCTGCGAGAACATTTTATGACTCTTAAAGCTGGTTTGTATAATGGTATTACAAGACAGAAATCTCTCGAAAAATATTCTAAGTAACAGTGTCCCAAAATAAATAACGTCAATCACGAACTGATCGAGTCCTTAGTAAGTTCTGGATAAATAAAATATAACTACAATACTTATATATTAATAATCTTTTCAAACTTGTACTATGCATATGATATTGATGATAAAATTATAAGTTTTGATTTTTAACATTTAATTTTTATACATTTTTTACATATTTTCTTATTATTGTAATATTCGCAGATAAATTCGCATAATCTAGAAGCGCAATGTTACGATTGCTTGGACTGCGACCTGGATATTTGCATGTTATGATCGATTAGTTTAAGCCTGATGTATCTCCTATTAAGATCTAATCTTAGTAATATATTGTATTATACGTTATAAAAAGGTTATTCGAACCGGATATCGCGGTCGCTTTCTAATAAAATGTCTTAGATATCGAACATGATATTTTATATTATTTTATATTTGAATCTCTTTAGGCTTTTTATTTTTTTCTATTTGATTTTACGTAAAGTTTGATTTTATCAGAAAGATTACGATAAATAACAAGTTGCATGTATTGTACATTGAGACGTAACGTATGACTATCGTGTACTGTTTGTATAGTTACTAAAAAATTTTTTAAAAATTAGAAAAAGTACACACTATAATGCATAATTATATAAGTCTGAGAAAAGATTACATAACATATAGATATTATATAATTCCTCCAGAGAACAATTTTACTAGTAAGATTTCTTATTGTAAAAACTATGTCAGCCGCCTTGAGAGAAAAATTAATATATAAATCGTGCGGGGTAAGACAAAGAACGATTATTCGCAACGAACAATGAAGAAGTATGCAAAACAAGTCGCGTTCAGATATACTTGAAGAAAAAATAATAGTGATCGTTTTACTCTGGTCACGATCGATGTCAGCGAGTTTATGCCAGCATTGCGAACATTGCCAAATCTACGATTAGTGCCAAGGTCGACTGGTCTAAAAATTCGAAAGATTCATCTCGCAATTATTTGTCCAGAGAAAAACTTGTTAATATTCCGTTTTTTTTTTTTTTTTTTTTTTTTACTGGGTGCAGATTTTTTCCCTGTTTTTTCAAATAAATGACAAGACGTTTCACAGACGTGAAAAACAACATGATGGTTATTAATTATTGATTGATTGCGAGTTAGATTGAACACAATCGATATCGTCGATTTTTGTGATGGCATTAAGTATAATTAATCCTATATATAATTTGATATAATTCAAAAATTAATCATCTTGTTAATCGTGTTAATCATATTTCATGGCATATAATCATATTAAATGACATCAAGATAAAAAGCGAAGTTAACATTACTCTGATTCTGTTAATTTATGTCACGGTACCATTTGACAAATAAATCAAATAACGAATATATTCCGGAAATTTAATCGATTCGGAACACGGGATTAAGACGATTACCCCAATATTTATCGAAAATATTTAACAAACCTAATATTATACGTATCAACGAACATCACAGATCGGTAGATATAAATTTCAATTTTTTAATAAATTAAAGTTTCGGAATTAGTTCTTACAATTAGTTTCTTTTTATATTATTTCGATTTGAAAAATCGGTGTTGTTGTCAATGTTATTAATATTACAGTTTGGCAATCATACAATTCGGAAGTATTCGAAGATGCGATAAAGGAAAGTAGCAGAAAAAAATAAATCATAAGAAACAAATAATACGTTAGTAATCCATTATGCGTTTCTTTGAAGTGTGCAAAACGTGCCGAGGAGCGTTTACGGAAAATCATTGATTTTAACGTCACCGGTTCCGCGGAAAGTCGATAACTGCGTGCTAAAACTCGGCTACATCATCTGGCAGAAATTCGCACGAAAAGTCTCGTCTCTATACCGGAATCGTAACTCATTCCCGATACAGAGGAAATGTGTTCACGATGTAATGACTCTCGCGACGCTCTCGGAGCTTCTTATTCGCGACGAGTCATCGTTATTGAAATAGGAAGAGGGGGTTTGGAATGACCTACAGACCCCATCGTTGCGACCTCATTCATGGGTTGACAAACTGGCACGGTCCACGCTGTTCCTGAATAGCAAGTTATGCCAATTCCTTTACACTTCCAATACCGGTTCTTAATATTGTCGTAAAATTCAAATGACACACAAGCGATGAAAAGATTGAATACTGTAGTACGCGGCACTCGAGAATCGAAAATCGTGATATAATACACTCTTTATAAAGAAATAATTAATTAAATGCTTTATTTTTTTTCCCATAAACTCGAATATCATTGTTTGTTTATAAAATTTTAGTTGACACATTTGACACATTTATTAATTTTTTTATAAAAAGATCTTATGTTAGTTTATATAAAAATATTCTGAACCGAATAATTTATAAATAATTAATCTTAATTATAAATATATATATATATATATATATATATTTATAATTAAGATTAATTATTATGTTATATCCCGCGATACGGCTGTTAATTTTAAAGTCTTCGATAAGAGAATCGTCAAAAAAAATTCGCGTTGATATGTTTTCATTAACGTTGCGATTATTTCAATGATTCATACGATAAATCCGACGGCGACGCGACATCGCCCGTGTGTTTTATCGTGTTGAATCGTCGCCAATTACGTACATTTACGAAGGTCTCGGCTCTTTTTGTATGATGAAATGATTCTCTGTTCATGATTTACGGAAACTTTTGTCACGTATACAAAGTTTCCGCGGGGAAAGCGCGCAATTATACCGGGTCAACGTTTCAAGAAGCGAGAAAGTGTTAGCGTCTCATGAGATTTCCGTCTCTTTTTTTGTATCAGTACAAGCGACAGAAATTTTGTAATCTAATTATTTTATTAATCCAGCAAGCGTATAACGAAATATTTCTTTCCGGTGAAAAAAAACACGGATCTTCTTCCGTCTGTCTTTTCGAAACAGAAAATAATTGTCTTCGTAGTCGGAAAATATATAATCATATCTCAAAACTAATTATCAACTGATAAACCATACGAATATAAATAGAATCGGTACACGTGTTTAATAATATATGATAGTACATTAATGACTCGAAATTCTGAAGAGAACAGAAGGAATGTCTTGAATCGATCGATAAATATTTGATAAATACGGGATTTTCCCCGCAATGCTGATAAAATTATGATCTGATTAAGGAAATTACTCTTTTATAATAATTTGTATATATTCCGATATATAAAGCGACTCCATATTTATTAAGGAGAAACAATTTCTAAGCTAATGACTAATTTCTAAATTGTTTATACCTAACGATTCTATCAAACTTCAACATTAATCCATATAAAGCCAAGAGGAATGTGAGATAATTTATAGCATGACCTTAATTCCATACAATAGAATGTTCTAGACTTTCGCGATCAAAATCGCACGCCTTATATTACACAATGGATCATCTCATTCGCGAGCGAGATATTCCATCGTATATTTTACATTCGCAGGCTGTTTTAACACGACGATAAAACTGATTGTCGGATCATAATCCACGGTCATAAGACTAATTCGGTCTACGTGCGATTTGCGTATGATGCTGTGACTGATGTCGCGCACTATGTTTGCTGATGCCGACACTGATCTCGTGAGTAAGCGTTGATAAGGAAGCAGCGGGAGGCTCGTCTCACGTGCCGATCACTAGCTAATCACGCGAGCCGCCAATGCAAGCAGCCAACAAGATCGGCTGATTCTTTAGAAAATATTTATTTTATTAAATTCGGCAAAAGTGTAAAGCTGATAATTCAATAATCAATTTCTTTTTATTTTGAAAATTTTATGCAGATTATAAAAATATATATATATATATATATATATATATATATATATATATATTTATATTATTTGTTATATGTAATCCTTGAGCATTTAAAAACCTATGTCAAGTCTACATCGATTGCAAAGAGAGAATTACAAAATATGTGAAATATATGTTATATGAGCGAGTCTGTCGTGCCTTTCTCATCTGGCTGCACGACTATTCGCTCGTTAATTACGACGCTTCATTTAATTGGTGATATATTGCACGATCCCCTCAACAAACACGCTTTGTACGCGGATCACGACATATTTAAGAAGAGTTACTCGATTCACAATTTATTATAATAAATCTAATATTCAAATCTGTTCACCGACTTATGCAATTTCATAACTCAAATTCTCGTTATATATAAATATAAATTTATTTTGATACTTAATCAATATTTAATTTTCGAAAATACTTAATTTGCAATGTCTATCTTTCATTCGAAGCTAAATAGAAAATGCAGATTAGGCCAATTGCATGTATTTGTATATGCAATCCCGCCAAAGCGTGATTAACCCTTCGCATAATTAAGTGACAACAGCTCGATACCTGGAAAAATTAAATCAATGACATGCTGAATACACATGGGACAGAAGTTTTCAAGACTGATTGTATGAACTGTGTTCGTTGTATCTTTATCACTTTATTACCGTGTTATAACACATGTATAAACGAAAATAAAACGTTTCATTATCGTTCTATATATGTCATCTTGAGGATGCAGATGAGCCTTCATCAGATAGGTTTAAAACAAAGAAATATTTATACAAAAAAAAAGTTCAATTTTAAACAGAAAATTACATTATGCATTATAAATATAATTTATATTAAATCTATTTTAAGCAGCGCTTGAACAATAAGTAAAAAAAAAAAAAAAAAAGCAGTACTTGCATTAAGTTCAGAAAAATCCTTGATACTACATTTATATTTTTAATGTTAAATGAAACCGTCTCATTTTGAATTTAATTATTTGATATGAAAAGCGCATATGAGTAATTGCGAGCATATGATAAATGATAATACTCATTTAATCAAAAACTTCTTTTTATTTCTAACTTTATTATATTTAAATGTAATACGACATTTAACATAATGTGAGTTCAATGATGTGATCGCAATTCAATGTTAACACGATGTCCAAACAAGCGAAAATCTTTATTTCGCGATAAGAGAACATAGCAAGATAATCTAATCTTTAGTAATATATATCAAGTCTTTACACTATAATTATCGTCTCAAATAGTATATTCAAAGAGACGAGAAAGCTAGATCAAGTCTTACTCTGAAACAAGTGTTATCAAAAGATATCTCTGAAAAATAATCTAGTCGACAGACGATATTACGTCAATTCAACGATCATCGTATGATCCTTGAATATTTCACAGATCGTAATAGCGCTCGTTATCGTTGATTGCTCTTCATTTCTACGCGAATTTGCGATGTCACTTACGAAATTGCTCCTATGTATGCCGAGAAATTACGAGATACAATAAGAAATGTACACGAATATAATCGATATTATATCGACAAAGAAAATCTTTGCAGCCTTTCCGCGGAGACAGAACCAATCGCGATGATCATCGTTGTCCTGTGCATCCTCGTCTTATCACGCGGCCATGAAGCAATCGCGTCGTCTCGTATCGAGGACGTTATCGTAAGATTTATCGTCAACGGGACTCCCATTCTATTTCCACCTACGAGATTGTTTCTACAAGTGTGCATCGACAACGGCAAGATTTTTGTCCTTGTGCTCTTTATACATCAATTGCTGATTGCAAAAATGCAACAGCTCGAAATTTTTGGCAATGATCGGTCAAAACTAATTGTGATTAATTGCAAAAAAACGGAAATAAATTGATAAAGAAATTTAAAAAAGATTCTTCGATATTATATAAATCGTAACAGAAAGAGCAGAGCCAATCAGAGCCAGAATGTAGATGTAAATCTGTAACAATTATATCAACAGGCACTGACTTCTCGGATATATTGTCTCCATTTTCAAATTTCGGGTTCATAAATTTTTTAAATTGTTAATTTATACTAATGTACCTATTCATATCAAATTTTCTCTCTCTCTCTCTCTTTCTTTTTCTTTAAAATACGAATAAACTGAAAATAAATACCAATATATATACGCCAAAGAAAAAGACATCCTTGAGAAATTAAAATTTCGATAAACAATCCTTAAAAAAAAAAAAAAAAAATACCTGATAGTTTCATGGCACTTATTATAAAAAATAGCGCGTATATTGTAAATAATAAAATAACACTTATTTATAAAAATATTTAAGGGGAGATTCTAATCTCAACTCCGTTATCTCCTTCGCAGATAACACGATTGAATTATCGAAAATATTATCGAGTAATCGATTGATGCATAGCATTCGTAATTCTTACGAAGAGTTCGACTCGAGGATTTATAACAATTTAGAACACCGAAACTTGTACGTGTTAAATTTAGATTGCTCATACGCTCTTGATGTTTTACGACAGGTAATAAACGTTCTTTACGGATAAAAGCACAAATAATTATATATGATTTGCAAAAAAAAAAAAATTTCTAACTCAATCCATTAAAAGAAACAATAAAGATAATGCACTTAAGTCATATCTTCACGAGTTCATCATTCTTGTGAAAGTTAAAATTCTCGTCTAAAAGTAAATTCATATGAACACTATATATTTTGCTATTCAACTAGTCTGTGTCGAGGTAATTAATTTTCGGTTATAAAATCAAATAAAATAGAATTTTTAAATTTCGTATTTTCTAATTATGAATTTTTAAATTCTATTTTATTGCTGTACCATATACAGATAATAATAATATAAGAATAAGTTATTCAATTAATTTTTGACCTCAATCAAATCAAATTATATATTACTGTCAATGAAAATCACTGGTTTTCTAATTAAATACAGTCATAAACTTTTTATCATTTTTACTTTATATCTTAAACTCCTAATTAATTATGCTTGGTACTTAATATTATATGGCAGGCAAATTCGACAAATATGTTTGTGGCCCCCACGAAATGGCTGCTCTTCCAGGATCGAAATATATCAATTGTTAAGAATGATAACAAATTAGCTTTCATATACAATGATTCGATATCGAAAATCTTCGAAACGTTAGCCGTCTATCCCGATAGCGATATGGTCCTCGTTCAAAGATTCAACGGTGATTTTCTTCAAATAATGTCCGTATATCGACCGAGCCCACAACGAGGTGTAATATGGGAAGATCGCGGTAATTGGACGATTGAAAATGGTCTACGAATGAAAAATTTCGACGTGGCTTCGGCACGTAGAAGAAATCTTCAACAGACGGCTCTTAAATCTGCTCTCGTGGTACTTTACAAATATTATCGTGTTCATCTGCTATACAAGGCATTTTTGTACAAATCAAATACTTCAAGTAAAATGTTAAAGACATTTTACTAAAATTATTTTGAACATAAAAATTTATTGCGATTACAGATGACTGATCCCAATACGATCAATCATCTAACTGACTTCGAAGATAAATTAACAGATCCTGTCACGAAAGCTGGATATCCATGGATACTTCATTTAATGAATCGGATGAATGCAACGTGAGTTCCAGCTCGATATCATCGCAAAAGAAAACAAAATGTTTTAATGACTCGTTTACGTTAGAATGTCAACTAAAGCCAATGGCAACGATTGACGAATATTCTCGCGAATTTTTAAATTGTGAATTTAAGACTCAGAACAACGTAATAAAGTCGTAATCCAATTTCAAGGTTAATTAAACGAGGTCACAGTGAAGTGATTAAGCGATTATAATACACATACGTCAAAAACGATTATAAATCATTTTCAATCAAGTAATAATGAACAATAGACAGTATAAATAAGAACGCTCGCATAATTAAATAAGTCACGCATGGCATATTTGTCTATTAACGTCCACACAACTGACAAAAATTGCATAATCATCATGTCATCTCATATCTATAAATACACATTAAAACATTCAATAAAAAAATAAACTTTTATCACACATGTAATTTCTTCTGAATATATATTTAATCTATATATTAAATATCTTTCTTTTACACAAATTTGAAAATAATTTTTCAAAAAAGTACTAGTAATTCCAAATTTCTTAAACGAAGCGACAATTTTTTGTCGTTAAGATAATCATTTTCGCAAAAACGAAATACGATGTGACGAGACACGAGTTTGAAATTTATTATACATATATGAAATATTTAAGATATACCGTCGACTCGAAATGTTGAATAGTTTTGTTTTACGCGTTACAGGATAAGTTTCGAAATTACCGATAGTTGGGGATATCGTACAGAAAATGGATCTTGGAACGGAATGATCGGGATGCTGGAGCGACGCGATATCGATATCGGTGGCACCGCTACATTTCTTGTGCCAGAACGTCTCGGTGTTGTGCAATATATCCAATTGTACACACAGACCGGGTAAGATAAGCAAACATTATTTATTAAACATAAATTTGATTTCATCAATTTTTTATCTCTCTGTAAAAACAGAACTAGAAGAAAAGACGGGAAATCATATAATTTTTACTTTAATAAATCGATATTTATGCGAAGTAAAGAAAATTTGTTATATATAAACTACTATTAATTTTATATACGTTTTACAATATTTACATAGCTCACGTTTTATATTTCGACGACCATTATTATCAACTGTAAGCAATATATTCACTTTACCCTTTCAACGTAACGTTTGGATAGCGATTGCCGTATTCTTAATTCTCGTCTTCTATTTGCTTTCTTTATCCATCAAATGGGAGTATCATGAAAATAAAGAAATGACAAAATCAGCAATTCAATGGAAGCAACCAAATTCCAGCAAACCAACAGCCAGCGATAATCTACTTATCCTTTTAAGTGCATTTGTCCAACAAGGTAAAAAGAAATAAATTTTCGACGATACAATCATTGAATTTAATCTCCGAATATTATTCAAGAATAATAAAAAAATTTTAGATGTATATTTATATAAAATAGTTTAAATCTCATCTTATTCGAATAATTTAATAAATAGTTATTACTTCGCAAAATCAAATATTTTTATTTTGATTAATATAAAATTTATAAAATTCATAAAATTATTTTTAATACAAAATTTATTTCTAATACAAAATTTATAAATTAGAAAATGTATTCTTAAATTTTTTTTATAGGGTCTATGTACGAACCGTTTCGAGTCTCGTCACGAATCATCATTTTAATGTTATTGTTAGCCTCGCTGAGTCTCTACGCGGCTTACACAGCGAATATCGTAGGCCTGCTGCAATCTACCACGGATTCTATCAAAACTCTTTCGGATCTTCTCAATAGCCCGTTAAAGCTGGGTGCGATGGATGTCGTGTACAACCGACATTACTTCAAGGTTCGTAAATCGGAATCACGGTAATTAATATAATGTAAACTATAATATTATTATTATTAAGTATTCTAAGGCATATTACGTTATCAAAATTATATTAACAAGAAATAATTGCGAAAAATAAGAGAGCATTTTGTGGAATGGCAGTCATTTCAAGATCCTGTTAGAAAAGCGATTGTGGAAAAGCGAATCGAACCAAAGGGACGCAAATCCAACTGGATGTCCATTGAAGAAGGTGTAAGTCGAATAAAAGACCAACTCTTCGCATTCCACGGCGAGATCGGTTCGATTTACCAATTAATGGAAGATACATATAAGGAGGAGGAAAAATGCGGTCTGACTGAAATTGATTTTTTAAAAGTCCTATATCCGCTTCTCGTTATACAAATGCAATCGCCGTATTTAGAGATAATAAAAAATGGGTAAAATACCTCGAATTATCGTTATGCAAATAAAAATTCGTTCAAATTAAATTACTTGGCATAAAAAGTTCATAAAAACTGAGATTTTAACGTAATATACGTGATCTTACATGATTCGATATTCAGAAAAGATGTTTTCAGAGCTCTAAAATTAGAGGAATACGGACTCAAATACCGCGAGGAATATCGTTTATATACGAGAAAGCCGGTGTGCTCGAGTCAGACTAGTAGCTTCATCACTATCGGTATCACCGAATGTTACTTCGCTTTGGTCATAATGGGCTATGGAATTCTTCTCACCGTAATGATATTTGCGCTTGAATTATTATGGCATAAAAAGTAAGATATAATAGAAGTTTTTTTAATGTGTGTCTTCATTATTGTTGCGCTTTCTTTATAGGCAAAAGGTACGTGTGAGAGAAGGAATGTCGGATGCAAAAATCATAGATAGCTCCGATTAAATACCAACAGAAATGTATATTCGTAAAAGAAACTATTAAACCAAATATTTACTAAATTTTTTTTGCTATTATACACGAAATTAAAATGTGATTTTATAAGAAACTTTATTAAAAATTTATTTTTCGTTCAATGCTTCCATATTTTTGCAACGACAGCGAATCTCGTGAGTCGATGCTTTTTTAATGTGCACTAAACTGCAGCGTAAAATAATTGTTATTCTAGAAAGTATATATGCCATTCTATTTAAAAGAAAAATGACACCTTTTTTATAGAGGAACACTAACACCTTTTTTATAGAGTAATACTAACACCTTTTTTATAGAGTAAAGAGTAAATGTATACAAAATGTAATAAATAGCTTCCTTCATTAATAACACTGCGTGTCATTTAATCCTGGAATAAATGCGTACAAAGTGTCACAGTTAAAGAGAACGACTATCAAAATTGATCACGATAGCGATTTCAAGACTGCGATACATACGCACAAATATTTAAAAATTACTCTATTTTAAATTGTATCATAAAAATGTCGAGTAGAATATTCTTTATTTAACCAAGTAAAAAATAACAAAGTAAAAAATATAAAAAATTTACGAAAACTTATGCGGCCGATCCTAGAGTCGTTCTTTTCAGCTTTGATTCTTTTCTTTTCTCTTTTTCTCCCTCTAATAATTGATCATATTTCACTACGAGTGACAAATCATTCTCTCAATATGACACACGACTGAAAGGATCAAAGTTTTTAACTCGGGTAAAAATACCATAGGCTACCGTACGTGTATCGCTGGACAAGCGTTAAACTCGCGCCGGTAAGAAGTGCTCGTAATAATTCTTCGTGAAGTCTATCATAAGATCCAGCGTGCATTCGGGCAGTTCTTCGACACATGTCGCCGGACTGGCAGCGTAACGGGTGAAGGACGGTACGATAGTCTCAGGTGGCACGACCGCACCGTCCTCGATGTAGCAACAGTCCTTTAGGACCGATCGTCTGCCCTAGCGAGACAAGTATAGTAGATTGAGAGAACTGTGCTGGTACTCACACACACTAAACGTCATTGTACGTACAATTATGGCATTCTTTCCTATGTAAACGTAAGAACCGACTAGTGCTGCGTTTACGACGGCCCGCTCTCCCACAAACACGTGATTTCCCATTGTTAGAGGAAAAAAGGCAACCCTAATCAAGGGATTTATATCATTTTATAACAAAACACAATATTTTGATCGCACTTAAAATTTGATGCGATTACAGAATTGCGCTCGCTTGCTACACAAGCTATTAGTCTGGATACACATGTTTGCTGTTATATGCTTCAAGATTTTCAATAAGCAAATTGAAACTGTCAATATGACATATGTAAATATAATCAAAAATTTGACTCACCCTCTGCTGAATTTTTTGAAAGGCGGTCGGATGACTGCATTCTTACTAATTATGCAATAGCGACCAGTCCTGACATTGGCCAGATCACCTCTAATAATAGCGTCGGATTGTACTATCACTTTTCCGTGCAATACAATGTTCTGCGAGCCGCACAGTACTGTCAGTCTGCTCACTTTATTTCCTGACGCCTGAAATGCCAAAAAAGTGAAGTTATATACCACGTTCAAGACATATGAAAATAAGACAAGTTTCGCAAAATAATTAAATTGGTTAGGTTGCTTTTTTAACAATAATTCGTTTGTCAATATTAAATATTCTCGATAAATGTATTTCGCTAATATACTTTAATCATTATATATAGTTATCAATTACCGTTTCAACATATTCGGCTTTGTTATAATAAATATCCTGCGGTTCCATCTCGATATATCCTAGTAGGATACAATTGTATGATGTTCAATGTTTAAATTACTATAAGCAAATAATGTTTCAATCATAAACATATATATATGTCTATAGCTTTAACTAACAAGTGTCACACGTAGCGAATAATAACACACGGAAATCTGTCACATATCTGTCACTCGAGCTACCGGCTGCCATCAGCTGTGATCAGCTGACGAGTCAAATCGCCATCTGCTGACAAAATCATGCATCGTTTCAATGACGTCAAGAAGCGCGCGTAAATTTAATCCACAGCATAAAGTCCTTTAAATCTTATAAAAGACATTGCTTTAATAGTGATATAACAATTAAAATTTTAAAGTGATATAATTAAAATTATTTTCTCTTATTGTATCATTTATTTCCTATATTCTTCATCTTTTAATATTGAACATCTTTACAACAATGTTTTATGAACACTTTATATATGATACAAAATACTTTATTATTGTTTTACATGTATTTATTACGAGGACGTAGAGAACCCTACATTAAATATTTATAGTAATTCGCATTAATTTCAAATCTTAAATAAAGACATTTGTATTAAAATAATATCACGTATTACGAGAAGATTTGTCTCATGAAATCTAAATCCTCATACTTGAGGAATAAAAGAAAAGAAAAAAAAAGCAATTTTTGCGCTGTTTGTAAAAAAAAAAAAACTCATGATATCACTTACTCAATCATGATTACGCATATTTATGAAAATAGCTATGCTATAGAAGAAATTAGAATTTGATTGAGAGGTAATATATCCGTAATTTTTCTAATAACGAGCTATTTCTTTTCATTTTTTATTCATTAGCAAGTATCGCATTTAGCGTTAAGTAAAGCTGTGTATTTAGGAACTTGATTATCTGATATGGGAAGCAGTTAAGTAATCGCGAGAGTAATAAACAAATATATACTCTCTAAATCAAAAACTTTTTTTTTTTAGTAATTCAAAATTAAAAATAAAATAGTTCATCCATAATTTGCTCTTATAGGCCTTATTTATTTATCGTTTTGTTTAAAAACTTTTTTGTTTGCAATTCTTCAATTAATATCGTGATTCAATTTAAAACAAACGCAATTTGTCTAATATCAGAATCACGTTCAACAAAATAATTAGACAAGTATACTAAATATGAGCATAAGAATGTAAATTTTTCTCTCGTAATAAGAAAAGATACGTAAAATAATCCTTTGAAAATCATAATCGCAATATGAACGTAATAACAATAAAAGGAATGTAGGTCGCTCAGCTGCGATTCTTCCTTAGATTCCTCACGCCAATTCCTTACACCTTATACTATCACTATCGTCTTGAATACTGTATTCGGAGGAACGAAAAAGCATTTGTGGGAACGAGAAAAGCTGGTTATAAATCGTGTCTTAGGAAATATTCGAAAATATGAATAATTCGCTGACAGATTATGTCCAATTATATTACGTCAAACGAGCCATCCGTCGAACATTTAAATATTTAAAAAGTCGTAATAATACTCGTTATCATCGATGCTCCCCATTCCTTTGAGGATTTGCTATATTGTTACCCGCGAATTATATATGAATACTAAGAGATTATAGTCTGATAAATATGGTACACGGATATATACTCGATATTATCGATAATCTCAACAAATTTTTGCAATTGCTTACAGGAGACAAAAGCGATCGGGATGATCCTCGTTGTTCTGTTCACTCTCGCGTTTTCACTCGATCGTGATGTAATCGCGTCATCTCGCGTCGATGACGTTATTGTAAGATTTATCGTCAATGCGACGCCCGTCCTATTCCCACCTTCGAGGCTATCTCTACAATTATGCATCGGATACGGCAAGATTTTTGTATTTATGATTTATGTGCCAATCATCAAGTGCGAAAAAAAACTTTAAAAATTTTCAACATAATTAATTAATTAAAAATGATTTAGACAATTAATAGATTATTAATTAATAATTACATAATTAATTAGAAGCGATTATTATGGTTATAGTTAATTTTGTGTTTTTTATCGGTTACAATTTGCTGCTAATAAGAATGTTTCAGTCGAAAATGGGGATCTTAAAATTTTGAAAAAAATAATCTTGAAAAAGTTTCATTGATTATAGCATTTCTCATCTAGATAGAATAGTTTCTTCATTATACATTTTCTCCTGTCATCGAAAGCGATGGAAATATTTTAAATAGTCAAGTTACACAATTTACCTTGTATATGTAATGCAACGATATTTTCACTCTATTTATTACTGCAAAAATTGCATAACAATATTTAATGTCTTATTCTAATTAACTCTAACATGTCTCTTATAGATGATACGATTAAATTATCGAGAATACTATCGATGAATCATTTGACGCATAGCATTCGTAACTTTTACGAAGAATTCAATCCAAGAATTTACAATAATTTAGAAAATCGAAATTTGTATGTACTGGACTTGGATTGCGATTACGCCAATGATGTTTTAAGACAGGTAGCAAGCATTTTTAAAGAAAATGTCGTAAAAATCTCTGAGTATTTTAATAAAATAAAATGGATTTTTTATTTACGACATGATTAAAAACTGATATTGATATTGCAACAATAAAAAAATATCTATTTGCTGTTTCTGGATGCGAAAAATGTAATTTTGACAAAAATTATAATTATCATTTTTTAATATTATCTGTATACTAATTTCCTAGTTATCATAACAATCAGTATATATATCTCAAATTAACTGACAGGCACATTCAAAAAAAATGTTTATCGCCCCGACAAAGTGGCTGCTTCTTCAAAACAGAAAAACGCTAATCGATAACGATGATAATGCCAATTTAACTTCCATATATGATGATTCGATTTTGGAGATTTTCGAGAACTTAGCCATTTATCCCGATAGTGACGTAGTTCTCGTAAGAAGATTCGACGGTGATTTTCTCCAATTAAAATCCGTATATCGGCCAAGTCCGCAGCGAGGTGCGATATGGGAAGATCGTGGAAATTGGACAATCGAGAATGGTCTACGAATGAAAACTTTCGACGTGGCTTCGGCACGCAGAAGAAATCTTCAACAAACGGCTCTTAAATCTGCTATCGTGGTACGTTGAATCGTGCTATTTTATATATTTGTTTATCGTACACATACATATCAATGAATATCTGTCAATTACATAATGTAATTTAAAAAATGCCACAAATGTGTAATGATTTTAAATATTGATTTTAAATATTCCAAATGTTTTTAAATATAAAAAAATATTTTTCCATATATCACGATTGTAGATAACGGACCCCAATACGATCAATCATCTAACTGATTTCAAGGATAAATCTATCGATGCTGTTGCGAAGGCTGGATATCCATCTGTAGTTCAATTAGCGGATCGGATGAATGCAACGTGAGTTCAGTATTCGACATTACTGTACCAAACCAAAATATTTCGATATTATTAATGTGTGTGTGTGTGTGTGTGTGTGTGTGTGTGTGTGTGTGTGTGTGTGTGTGTGTTAGAATTAATAATATTTCATAAATTTTTTATTTGACTTGATTTTGATTGAGAAACAGTTTGTCTTTGTTAGTCGTTTTTCGTTTTTATTTGCGAAAACGAGAGACACGGATATGATGGATTATAAAACTTAAAAAAAACATATATATATATATATATATATATATATATATATATATACAGGGTGTCCGACATGTAAGTAGCCAAACGAAAAGTGGAGATAGATCGGGTCAACCTAAAGCGAAAAGTCCTATACCATTTTGCTAAATTCGCAATAATTATTATGTTATTAATTAAAATGTCTAAGCCAATGAGCGCGTGGGAAGCGATAGGCCGGAATCGATAGAAATGTAAAATGGCTTACTTGTTTATGTCTCTTAGCGTCGGAAGTGTCAGCTGAGCGAGAGAGGTGGAGTCACGCAGCGAGCGGCGAGCGACACCGCGCCGAAAAATAATTATCACGTATCGAGTGACGAGCGATGTCACAGCGCCGGAAAATAATTATCCTCTCGAATTATTTTTTCGATGGCAAGACAATGATGCCCTATCATTTCCACACCACCTTGCGGTAGAAAACTATGCATTCGAGAAGGAGGACGACATTTCGAATTTTTACATTAAATATTGAAAGTGGATTAGGCCTACAGGGGAAACTACTAGTACTCTGCGTTGATACCACTGCTT